>NC_079225.1:26201072-26206072 GCF_029633865.1 Lampris incognitus
TCATTGCACAAATTTTGCATCACCGCACTTACATTTGAGGATGATAATCTAATCATTATTAAGCTATTTCCACGTTTCTTGTCGTGCAATAACTCATATTAACACAAACCAGAGGAATTTCATGAAAAAAGCACACAAAAAATCTCTCAGTAAACAAAATGACTATATTCATTGTGTATCGATGAAGAGGTTGGTAATACAGAACAAGGTGAGCAAGGTTTTTCCTAAGAAAAACATTGATTTCTACGATATACCAAATCAAAACCATCTCTCAAAATGACAGAAAACCTGTACCATCATATTTGAGAGAGTTCTGGGGGCAACCACAGGAAGCGCCGCAGCCGGGATGCGAACCCGTGTCCCCCACACCGCGGGAGCCATCACTAACCGCTCGACTGAAGGGTCAGCCCCGTTGGTTAAGGGCTAACGTGTGCACTTTTGCATGCACGTTACAATATGAATCCGACCCCCCAGTTCAGGGAACAGACCCCCATCTTTTCAACAGAAGAATTTTCTCATGGGAATATATATGCATTTCGTTTTTCTCGTTGTTTCGCATCCATCGCTTTATTGATTAGTATCGGCCATTGATACTTAGACGTGTACGTGTGAGATCAATCGGATCAGAGGTGTCCATCGTCCATTTTGGTCGGCTCGATGCTTCTCCCTCTCCGTGTTTGTGACTGCCACGTAAGTAGCTGGTGTGAAGACGTCCAGGGCAGAGGTGCCCTTTTCTCCGTCCAGCTCTCTACCTCTTTCTCCCCTTATCTACTCGTCTGTCCAGCCATCTCTCTCTCTCTCTCTCTCTCTCTCTCTCTCTCTCTCTCTCTCTCTCTCTCTCTCTCTCTCTCTCTCTCTCTCTCTCTCTCTCTCTCTCTCTCTCTCTCTCTCTCACACACACACGTGTATCGCTCCTCGCCATAAACCCAGCACATTTATGACTGCTTTATCCGCGCTCTGCCCATCTCCATCGACCAGTCCGAATTTACCGCCTCAATCTCCCAATGGGACACAGCGGCTACCCGCATTGATACAAGCAAGATATACCACGGTTGAGGTCCAGTACAGCAGTCATTCATATCGACTGGGCCCACACGATAGCCCATTGTGTGTCCATTTGCATGGATAGTCGTGGATTTATCTGCACGCTGGGCCACGGTGCAGACTTGTGTATGGACGTGTATGGAGATTTACTCCTGTTTCGGCCCTAGGGTTGGCCATCAGTATCGATTGGAGTGGACTTAGCCCGATTTTAATCCCTGCTTGGCCCAGGACTATCGATCAGGGCACGGAGCTTTCAAGTGGGTTTAACAACCTAGTATGCGCCCCTCCTCCCTGCGCCCCTCCAACTCCCCTCTGCTCTGGTTGCTTTCTCTTCTTTAGTTTCTTGTGTGAGACTACAGCAGAGATGGAAGTGGTTTGTTATTAGAGACCAAAACAGAGGTGACAAACAAGTGTTGCGCTCGTGCGCGTGAAATGCGCGCGCGCACACACACACATCGACGCACAACCCCCTCCCCACCCCCCTAACGCACACCTCCAACGCCAAACCATTGCAGTGGAGTGCGTGAGCTTTTCCCACCTTGTAAAATACGACTGCACTCACCCTTCCACTCTCTGGAGTTTGTGTAGGACATTATAAAGCAAGAGACGAGATGAATATGTGCACTTTGACAGCGGTGTCACAGAGAAAATACCTAGCAGTGAGTTATGACCACTCACCTAGCAAGGGGAGTGTCCCTTTATGTCTTTATGGGCGCTCGCTAGACAGTTATATGGGACAACCTGGGAAGTCTTATAGAGGAGCCAGCGCCTTGGGACTAAGGATAGTGGTGTGGATTTATAGTGCCGTTGAATGGACACCGCTGAAATTTACCTCATCGTGATTGTTTCAGTGCGATAATTTTGGAATTGTTATACTTGTGCGTTAGACGTGCTCAGCGGGTAACAGCATGTGTCCACATGGCGCATCCGGTATTACGACTGCGCTCATACATGAGTATCCATATTTTACTGGGTATTCATGCTGTAGTTGGTGAATGCTCAAGTGTGTGTGTGTGTGAGTGTGTGTGTGTCCATTTTCATGTGAATGCATGCGTAAACTATAAATTTAAATACGAATTGGACTCAACTTCATTGTGCATGCTTTTGTGTTTGCGCAAACGTCATCGAGCATATTTGTCAATGTATGTGACTGTGTAGCCTCAATATGTGTGTGTGTGCGCGCGCGCGCGTGTATGTGGGTGTGTGGGTGCGTGTTCGTCTGTGTGCGCATGAAAGAGGGATGGATACTGTGCGTGGCGTTTCTCCTCCATTCGTCCTCCCAGAGGCAGATCAGGCGAAGGGGAAATAAATTGGAGAAAGAGAATAAATCAATGCTAAACTGAGCACCAGCGAGACCTCCTAACCCTGGCATGCTCACACACACGCGCACGCACACACGCACGCACGCACACATGCGCGCATGTGCGCACACACATACATATACATACACATACACACAATGGTATGTAAACACAGACCATTTCTGCAAGAAAACACACTGCCACGATCAGCAACACACGCACACAAACTTTCACTTGCACAAAAACATATACATGCATAAAGACACAAAATGTGTGAGGAGAAATTGTGGGCAAGTCACATTCATAAAAACCTGTACATGCATATACCCCATATTTATGCTATATGTATAGACAGAAACCATGAGCTAATGCAATGCAAGGAACGGTTATATTTGCTCTGGATTAAAGGAAAGCCCAAACATATATCTAGACACACACACACACACACACACACACACACACACACACACACACACACACACACACACACACACACCATGGCCTCATTATAAAACAGCAAGACAATGTATGAGATAGCATGCGGGAGCAGATCTATTTCCTGACCGCCGGCTGATAGATTTCACCCCCCCCTCCCAAAAAAAGAAAAAGATGATATTACAACACATTTTTATTTCGCATTCAAAACTACTGGAGCAGAAGCAGGGGTACAAGTCATTAAGGGGGACTAGGCTACAATGATGGTTTTGAGGGGGTGGGGTGGGGTGGGTTGGGAGAGCTGAGGGAGTGTATAGATTGGTGTTATGGGGGTGCACTGGGGAAAAACCTCTTCAGTGCGTTCTCTATTCTCAGCCAGTCCTCCAAACCCTCCTCATCTCTTCTGAGAGCAGCATGCTGAGATCTGATCTAATGCTGAGTAGTGCCACATGTGTGTGAGACGGCAAGCTTTGATGAGAGACCCCGGGGATGTGTGTGTGTGTGTGTGTGTGTGTGTGTGTGTGCGTGCACGCGCGCGCCAGCGATTGTGTATATATGTGTATGTGCCCATATCTGTGTGCTCTCCCTCATCTCTGAAGGGTTGTTTGGGGTATTCTGTGCAGGTTTTCTCTCGGGGGGGGGGGAGGGGGTAGAGTGAATTTTCGGGGGTCTTGCATTCAGATGTAATTAGCCCAGACAATGGCCTGGTTAAAGCTGGAATCCTCTGAGCCCCCTCCCTTTCCCTTTGATTGTGTGTGGCCAGCTGTGGAGGAATGGCCATTATCTCCCTGTGTCCGGCAGCATAAAGGAGCCCCCCTCAGCCCCAGTCACCCCTGCTTTAGGGTTCCCACAGGGGGAGGGACAGGGGCTGGTCACACTGGCCTGCAGAAAGTGAAAACACCCAGAATGCGGAGAGAGAGTAGCCTCGGTTACACAAGTACAATAGGTGTCTTTTCACATCTGGATTTAGGGAACCAGGCGCAGACATTGGCCTTGAATTTAATTTAAGGGTACCACCTCTGGAGGTGACGAGCCCGAGCAGGAGTCGAAACCAAAACCCCGCCAATTAAGGGACCTCTCTTTGGCTGGAGATCTGTCAGAGGTAGAGGGAAAAAAGGCCCGATTTTCCTTGGCATAGATAATGCGTGTGAGCGCACGCGTGGGTGCGTGGGTGCGTGTGTGTGTGTGTGTATTTTGATCATGGCTCTGTGTTTTTTCGGTGACAAAAAAAAAAGAAAAAGGAAATGGTCTCAAGAAGCGAGTGTGCTGCGCACCGGGACGCTTAGACCCATTAGACTTGTGAAGAAATTGAATCCTTACAGCAGTGGGGCCATATAATTACTGTTAATTTAACGCTCAGATTCTCAGTCATTAACTCGCACTCTCGAATACAGAACCGGGGACAGAAACAGAGACCGTGTGTCTAAACTGCTGCCTGTGTTGACAGCATACACCAGCCCTTTGACTGAATTAACAGCGACCCCTTCGTCTTGTAAGAACAGGGCTAGCATCGTTTATGCATTATTAAGTCCTGTAATTGGGCAGGCAGTAGTTTGCATATTAGTCCATTAGGGTAATATGTTTTGCCCCTCTCCACACACGACTTACCAGAGCCCCTGGCGACACATTTGGTAATTCCCAGAATTACGCCCTAATCATAAAACAGTATTCTTCTGATCCCTGTGATGCAGTTTAGGTCAATCTACGTCCGCGGATGCTCTGCTTGATTAGACTCGCGCTGTCCGCTGATGAACCTGTCACGCACGCATGCAACGTCGTTGCATAATGTGGGGGTCATCTGTTGCTTACGTAGGTGCACGTGGGCGGGTCATGGCTGTTCTTTGAATTGTTTATGAGTTTGCTAGTGGTGGCGGGAGGTGACGTGTGGACTTGTGTCTAATATGGCGTCGAAGGCCATATGGAGACCCGAGGAGAAGCTGCGAGTCAAGTGTTTGTAAAGATGCGATTGTTGGGTGTCACTTAAAGTGCTGTATTTCAGAGCGTGCAGGGATGAGTAGGTGTGTGACTCTATGTGTGTGTGTGTGTTTGTGTGCGTGCGTGCGTGCGTGCGTGTACGTGCGCGTGCATGCTTCTTAGTCTTTAATATGATTTTGCCACCTTATAACTAACAGCCTGATAACACGAACCCTCCTCATTCTCTCACATTCAGCCATGGACACAGTGTGTGTCTTGTTTTGTTTTGTTTTGTTTTGTTTTTGT
>NC_079225.1:26211072-26372392 GCF_029633865.1 Lampris incognitus
ACAGCGATGACCTGAAATCTGTGACTCCGATCAAATGAAGGGGGACAAATAACTATTGCACAATTTATATATGTATGTGTATATATATGTGTATATATATATACACACACACATATGCTTTTTTGTCATTAAAGCGTATTTGTTTTCTATAACACTTTCGTAGTCTTCGCACGAATCATTCAACTAATAGGAAAGGAGTCGTGACTGGTGTGTTTACAATGTACCGATAAGTATTCATTACCGTTGGTTTGCGCTGATGTCTGTCCGTGTGGGGGAGGGGTGGGGTGGGGTGGGAGGGTCTGATATTAGTGGAGCTAAACCTACAGCAGTAAAATGGCTTTCTTCTCGATTACGCAGTGTAGACTCCATGTCACAAGCACGTTTCCGTCAGAGCCTCCAATTTGACTTAGCTACGTTTTCAGTAAAAGGCTGGAATCTGCATAGTTTGTCAAACAGCTAAAAAGAATTAACATTTTTTGTGAAAATAACAAACAACAACAACAACAACAACAACAAAAAGACAATTAAAACTGACAATATTAGGGGTTATTGCAAAAGGTAATTTCCCTCAAAACATATAGGACGCCCAGTGTGAAGCCCCTTATGACTCTTAGCCTACATTTTATTGTAAAACTTATCAAAACATTCACATATATATTTAATCAGATATCAACAATTAAAAAAAATTAATCATGAGTTTATTTGAGACCCCTGCAGGACCTAAAATGAAGGGGGTCATATCTGTGTAATGTTCTGATTTCATGTTGGACTTCGTATCAATGTTTTATGTTGGAGCGTTTAAGGCTGCTGGCCCGTCCCGCTTAGTTTCGCTTTCCCTCTCCTCGCCCCAGCCCGGCATCATTAGATGCAGAGGTTGATAAGGGCCGGTGACGTCAGAAACAGTCCAACATTGCCATCTAGTGGATATTACGCTTCACTGACGGCGCCCGCGGTGGGAGGCGTTTGCGAGGCCACGACACGTAAACGCTCCCTGAATGTAAACATAATCCGTCGGATTTCGAGCCATGTTTTATGTGATGATTTTAATAGTATCAGTTTGTTATAGGACATCCTGATAACATCAATACGATTAAAGTGAACGGCGAGACGTGTCCACTTCCTGTCCTGTTGCCACTGGAAGGAAAAAGACAGTGAAAGCCTCTGATGTCTCTCGTTATTAATGCTTGTGTCTGTGGCTGCATGAGCCATGTATCTGTGATGTGCATGTTAGCGATATACAGTCACACTTTTATTGAATATTAATCATTTCGTGCATTGGTATGATGTGTATGAGAGGGAGAAATATGAAAGAGCAAAAATCAGAAAGAACATAATGTGTGTGTGCGGCGTGACATAACTCAAAACCAGCTCTCTGGGGGACCCTGCTGCTGCATGGATTCTGTCCTACCAGCAGGCGACCATCTCCTGCCCCACTCATGGCCCTCATGCTCCTACAGGCATCATCTGCATTATTCATACTATCGCACACACGCACACACACACACACGAAGGCACATTCCCTCCTCCCGCCACATTATGATCTCCCTCAAATCACGCATGCAGGCACGTGCCAGCCACTTGCACTGAAACAGCCTCCGGCTCTGACACTATGTGCCCTCTCACCAAGGCTGAATAATAACAGAGACGGTTTATGCTCCACCAGGACGGTCTGTTCTGAATTGTCCCTGTCGTCATGTGTGTGAAGGGGGACCTCACAGAGATGCTGCACAATGTCTGCAGAAATACGACCGTCGTTTATCCGTTCAGCGCTGTTTCGTCGCGTTCCCTCTCACGGTGTTCCTTTCAACCGCACTTCCTCTCTGCGACCCTGCAGCCGCTGCTCGAATCTTCTCTCTCTCGCTCCCTCCATCCGCCCTCTTTTTCTCCCTGCTCCTCCGGAGCTCCAGCACTAGACACAAAGCAAAGGGCAGGAAGCTAATCCTGTTGTGTTGTGTGGGCCTTGTATTCTCCCACGCCGTCAGGCTCAGAGGGGGGATGAATTAGGAGGAAGATACGTGCCAGAGTATCCCCACCTCCACGTGTTGTTACAGACCAATTATTCTGAAATAACCATGTACACCTACGTTGCTTGCATGTAGTCATTACCTCCTTTCTTGCAAACAAGACCAACACCCTGGTTAAAATACAACAGCTATATTTAATGAAATATGATAAGTCCATTGTCATACAGCCGCTCATCTCTAGGTATGATACATTCAGTAGAAGATCTATTTATGTTACATAGCTTTGTCTTTTAGGTCATGTACACATATTAATTTCTTTTCTTTCTTTTTTTTGGCTCATTTATTTACAGGTTGATGAGTGGGCGTGTTTGTTTGTTGTTTTTTTTGCACACACAACAACACCAAGTGACAATGCAATATGGCTTCTAGTCTACGAGCAGAAATCTTAACAAAGAGGCAACAAAATGGGACTGAACCCTGACCCTTGACCTTTAGCTGCAGTCAGAATGAAGTTGCCCGGACACTGATCCCCGGTCAGTGTCTGGGAGTGAAGTGACCCCCATTACGTCATCAGCCCAGCTCGAGTGACACTGAGTCTGCTGTAGAAAGTTACGCAACATACAGGAGTTTTTAACAGATGAGGGACAAACAGTTCTGTCAGCGTAACGCCAGCCGATATTCACCATATAGTTCACCACTGACCAAATGGCATCTCAGAATATGCACATATTTCCATGACCGGCCATTTGATAATAAATGACTGTCAAGTGACATGTCAACAGAAGTCAGAAAAAATTATCGGAGCGCTCCGTGTGTGTGTGTGTGTGTGGGGGGGGGATTGGACAGAAAAATAAACAATTCAAAAATCCGACAGCAGCAGCAACAGAATAAAAAGAGCTGAATTATAAGATGCAATAGTGCAAATAAAGGCATCACCTATTACCTCCCACCACATACACCGACAGAGTCAACAAACATCAACAACGTAAGATTAACAGATAAGAAATCAACCATGAATGTACAAAACAGAAGTAAAATACTGGCACCGGCTTAGAATAAACATCTATAGGCTGCATTTGCCAAATGGCTTCAATGAGTGAAGGCAAGACCATGCAGGCAAGGAACAGAAAACTATTACAGTCGCACACACACGCACGCATGTGTACGCATGCACACACACACACACAGTGTTAATGTCCTCAGGGGTTCGTTCGTTTGGTCTCCTTTTGTTTTGTTTTTTGCAACTTAGTCCATCTTTCTTGTTTTTGAAACTTGTTTGACACAGTACCTGGACGGTTTGGAAGCAAAGCAAGAGGCGAGATTGAGATGGCTTGGACATGTGTGGAGGAGAGATGCTGGGTATATTGGGAGGAGGATGCTGAATATGGAGCTGCCAGGGAAGAGGAGAAGAGGAAGGCAAAAGAGGAGGTTTATGGATGTGGTGAGGGAGGACATGCAGGTGGCTGGTGTGACAGAGAAGATGAAGAGGACAGGAAGAAATGGAAACGGATGATCCGTTGTGGTGGTGGTGGTGGTGGAGAAGAAGAAGTTTGACAAAGTACGTGGAACTAATGCATTGCACAAAATGAAGATGAGGAGGTATAAATATGGTGTCTATGGGCATGGTGATCCAATTCTTCATCAAAACCATCAAGCAACTATCATTATCCCCATCATGGTCCAACTGAAGAGGATGGCTTTAGCACTGGAGCATATGTCTGCGATCTAAAACATTTTTCCTAGTCTTACATGCAAACGCTTACATGCACAGTTGGACCACAGTGACACATTTTTACCAAGGGTTAAAGTCAAACTAACAGTTTGCCCCCCATTCAAAAATCTGACATACTGACCTAGTTAAAACACTGATGCCTCTTATGAATTTCAGATTTTTTTTTTTAGCATTGACTCAAGGGACCTTCATGGGACAAGTTCACCATTCCATATCTTAAGTTTGGCCCAGAATTAAATACCAGCATTTTCAATAAACCAACCATACAATCACCCCTGTCACCTTTGTCTTCGTAAATAAATCAGCTTTCTGACCTCTGTACTACCTGTGCCCCTAATAGTTAAACTTCTCCTATGCTGAAATGCAACTAGCTTGTATGTTTGTGTATCCATGCACCATAAGGACAGAAAAGTACACTTTCTTTAGCCTATACATACCCCCCCCAAAATACACACACACACACACACACACACACATGCACACGTTTGCTGAATGACAAACGTGCACAGAACCACAAACGCTTGATGCCGTGCAGCCAGTCACAAAACTCAGAATGAACAGAGTACACTTTTTCTTTTTCAAAACACAGGGACGGTCCTATTGTTGCTTCGCATTGCGCAAGTCTCGAGCTTCACATAAAGCTCTGAGTTTGAGCCGATCCTCCCGTCTCGCCGTCTCGTCCTTTCGCCCTGCTTTCAGTGTGATCAACTCCTGCCGTAAAGACGAGGTGCATTCACACCAAGTGTGCGTGTTGAAAACCTTTACTGCTGAGAAAAGAAGGCAGAAACACAGAAGTGTTCTCTCGAAATCACATGGCTACATCTTTGTGCGGCTGTTCTGGCCTGAGGCACCAGCAAACAAACTGTGTCATAACAGTAAACTTAAAACAGGCCAGCACTGAAATAAATGGATTATCTACAAAGGATGAACGAAAGGGAGATTTTCATTGGCACGTACCAGCCATGCACTCTCTGAATATATATATATACCTACACCTATTCTATCTATTGCTAAGTGATTGTTCTACCCGCTCTCAATGGCTGAATGGCTGTGAAATGGGTGGCACAGTGGCTCAGTGGTTAGTGCTGTTGCTTCACAGCAAGAAGGTCCTGGGTTCGAACCCTGGGGTTGTCCAACCTTGGGGGTTATCCCAGGTTGTCCTCTGTGTGGAGTTTGCATGTTCTCCTCGTGTCTGCGGTGGGTTTTCTCCGGGTGCTCCAGTTTCCCCCACCCTCAAAATAAACATGCATGTTAGGGTTAATACTCCCGTCTGTGCCCCTGACCAAGGCAATGGGAAAAGAACTGGAGTTGGTCCCCGGGCACAGCATCAAGGAGGCAGCCCACTGCTCCTAGCTACACAGATCACAGCTAGGATGGGTTAATTTGCAGTAACTGAATTTCCCCAAGAGGATTAATAAAGGAAACTTAATTATAAATGTAAATAATCTATTTGGCCTGTTCATGGACCTATGATGCTCAGACAACCACATATAACGATAACCCATATGATGCTGTATAATAATGCCAGTGCAGCAGCTGATAATCACTGCTATCATGCCGTGCACGTGTTGCAGTCGTTGTAGAAACATTTTAATTAGTTTTCCTCTGAGGAAAAACAATAACATCTCATAATAAGACTTGCACTAGTTTCCTCGAAGACGTGTCGCCGTACCACACCATGCCTGCTGGCGATCCCGGAGGTAAGTATGTCTGCTATATTCATCGACAGGAGATGGAAACATGACACCCCAGTTTGTGGAGCCGGAAAAGCACCACGGGTATCCTCATACTGAAACTCGAGCAGAGAAGCGGAGGGCTCGGGGAGAGGATCAGTAAACGTTGGAGAATTCGGTCATCCCGTCAAATACAAACAAAGGGCTTTCACAGGAGGATCACTTGCAGTATTTTCCCTACATGGCAAAGGGGATATTGATACATTCACAGACTATCTATACTATGTAGACCCATATGTATATAACCTAATAGTCTTTCTATATTAGATCTGGGAATCAAATCAAATATATTTACACTGAAATGTATTCCTCCACATAATCCCTCTACAGTTCCCAAATATATCAATGCCATATCAATACAAGGAGTCCTATGTTGCACAAGTCAAGGAAGGGTTCAGTAAGTTAAAACACACACACACACACACACACACATACACACACACACAAGGTTAGGCGCTGTAGATGGCTATGGAGGACACAGGGGAGCCACACACGTGAAGACAGGTAGCAGTTGTGACTGCAGATGATGTCAGCCGAGTGGTGGAATTTCTCAGCAATGGTGTCGTTTACTCCTGATTTCTCCCGATTTCTCTTGTATTTTCTTGATCCCGACATCTCTTTTCTCTTCTTTCCACTGCTACTGGTTTGCTACCTCACTCTCTCTTCCCTCTCTTGGTAGTTCTGTATCTTTTAGTTGCTGTCTATCCCTTCGTAACCTTTCTCTTTATACTCAAGCTTCTCTGTCTTTCACTTCAGTTGCTCCTTTCCTTTATGGCACTGTGCAGATAACACCTCTGAGCCATTGACTTCTCCACTACAACAGCCAAATAAGACACCAAAATTACTCCCCAGTTATTCTCTACTCCAAAGAGGTAGGGGGCATGTGTTAAGGTTGGGTACAATTCCCACTCTGTGGTGTTTGCATGTGTGTGTGTAAGTGTTCTGTCAACACTTGAGCGGCTCAATTTCAGAGCACTCTGTGTCCATGTCTGAGTCGTACAGCGATTGGCCCGTGCGGTCGCTGTCAGGCGATGGCGGGTCCACGGGCGTGTGAGTGTGCGGTGTGTGTGTGTCATTCTGGAACGTGTCCGTGCGGGAGTAAAGGCCCAAATCAGGGAGCTTAGAGGCCGAGTAGCTGTCCTCTGTGGTGTCGTAACAGAAATCCTCCAAGTCCACAAACCACTCAGGCCAGAACCGTCGGCGAATCCGCTCACAGTACATGGCCAGGTTGATCAGCTCGCCTGTGAGAAGACGGAGAGCATAGCAGATAAGGAACTTGGATGTCATGTAATGCTGTTGATGAAAAAATCCTCAACCTTTGTCAACCCTTATTTTCCGATCTCTTACTGCCCGGAATGGTTTCCTAGCTTGCTTTGACATCTACCCTTCTGTATTCCTAAACCTGTCCAGCTGAACCTGCAGTACCCATGGATCTCTTGTCGTCTACCATTGAAAGGTTGACCTTCTCCTAAAAGGGGAGGTAATTCAAAAGAAGACTTGGCCTACCCTTCTCTACTAAAGAGCCTTTAAACATGTTAATGAATCCTCTCCCCCCCGAGAGGCACTGTTCTGCAGCCAACCCTGCACTCTGACCTCCAAGACAACCATCCTACAGGACTCAATAAACTATCACATTGTTGTTATCATCGAGCTGTGAGTGTACAGGAATCAGAGAGCAAGGCAGTCTTGCATGCTGCAGAGTTTTCATCACATTAAATAAGTCAGGCATACATATGCAAAGGTAAACAATATGCCTGCCACTGCCTTTCAATTCCAGTTCAAAATAAATATATTTTCTATGTCAGTGGCCCTGCAATGAAACCTCAGCCCTGTCTTTTTACATATTGGATAATGTCACCTGACTACAACATGTATTAAAGGTGATGTTCTCACCTTTAATGAGCTGCTCGGGCCGTGTTCCTGGTAGCGTCCACATGGCAGGGGCCAGGTGACTGAACACTGCAGCATCCACTGTGGAGACTTTAGAGCCCATCAGGTACTTCTTATCACCTGAGACAGCAAAGAGAAGAACGGGGATGTGAGTTAAGTTATACTATGTCGACAAAAGTACAGTCACTGAAATAGTGTTTTCTGTTTAGCCACTTTTCTTCTGCGTTTTACACAGAGCAGCTTGTGATGATGCAAGAGAAATTTCAAAGAACTCCCAACAGCCTATAGTAGAAACCCAAATTACGGCGGCTCAGTAGAAATGCCCTATTGTTTTGACTTTCAAAACATATTCATACAGGAGTTAAGCCCACAAATCATGACAAAGACAAACCATTTTTTGATCACGGCAATTTTTTGAGCCCGGTAATTTACTCTGAGCACAAAGTAGAAGGTATCAGGGATGAATTGATGCTTTTAGTGCTACAAAGAGTTTGACAGATGCAAGCACTATCTGTCCGTCACCAAACAACGTCTGCCTCTGCAGCGCTATTAACATCCTCTCAGATCTCTCTCTCTCCCTCCCGCTCTCTCTCGCTTTGATCCATTATAATGAATGGTCCTGGTTGTGTATTGAATGTGGATTGCTATGCTCACTTTTGACCAGAAGAGGCCAGCATTGTGCTACCCTTCATGTTCAATCAGCTCAAATCATTTCTGGTGACAGTCTTCATGTTACACATCCCGAAAGCTTTGAGAATGTTGCTTTTGAGGTAAATGAGGTTATTGTGCAGAAGATGCAAATTGAGACAGATTTAAATTTACAGGGCAGATGAAAGACCAAATTTGCTCTGCTGAAGGCTGTTACGGCATATGGGGGGAAAAATGTGTAATTTCAATGGATAAAACATTTCTTTCTATATACCAGCCCTTCCTCTTTACAGTTTATGAAATATAACTTGTTATGTTCACAAAATGAATTCTCATCATCAGGGTAACGCCTTTGCAAAATATAACTGACTGTCCATATTATGATCATATTGTTGTTGTTGTTGTTGTCAATGCAAATTGATTTACAATGCTGTATTTAACTATGGTCATGTCAACAAAGCTTCAATGAATTAAATCATTTGTTCATAATCCTTTCACATCATAATTCGCATAAAAGGCAAATAAATAACTCTTTATCCACTTTACCTAGCAGAGTGGCCAGTGTGCGCATGTCCTTCTCCATCAAGGCATAGACTTGCTCCTTTGAGAACCGTCCAATCCCGTGGCCATACATCTCCCGCTTGACGATCCCACCAGTCAGGTGACTCAGGATCCACTTGAGAAGGTCACTCAGCGGCCCGCTCACTGACAACATCTTCTGCGTCTCCTCCAGGTTGTCCACCCACTGACAGTAAGCGATGGTCCTTGGAAACATACAAACAAATGTAAATGGACACAGGCATATGCACACAATCCAAACTTGCTAATACCACTGCTGAAATTATTACTACCAATAAGAATGAAAATAATGATAATAAGAACTGCAAGAATAAAAAGAAAAATAAAAGAAAAAAGACATATACAAGACGGTCATTATGACCGTTTTGGATTTTCAAAGTTTAATAACGCTGTGTGGGGAAAAAAAAGATACGGACCTGCCGCTCCCTGATTTCCCCTAAAATTGCATATATTTGCATTAAAATTAGTTTTATATCAATCGCACAAAAAAAAGTTACGATAAGATCTACCTCAAACGACCATGGACGGTCAACATGACCGTCTCGTAATTTGCGTGTGATTGTGCGCGTCATATCACTATTTATGATGTGTTTTGGTCGCATCATTTCCTTCCCGAAGTTCATCGCTCTGTCCTAGGAAAAAAAAACTAGCGTTCTCCAGTGCAGAGAAATAGTCTAAATTTGATTTTTGATTATTGCCAACAACATGTCTGGTTACAGACGCCGTTATAGACGCACCATGACTACAACCGACGCGTTGCAGCATTTACAGGCGTTGGACAGCGGCCATTTTACATTGTTTAAAAAACAGTATTAAAGTGGTTAAAATGTTAATTTTGGTGTCAGTTAGTTTCATAACAGACACACTAACATATGTAATGCATTAATATCTAAATTGGGTATTTATCTTGACAGAATATAGAGTTTAAAAACCGGCGGTCATTTTGACCGCCCACGGTTGTTCTAGTAGCTTTTAAGTTCCAGTCGTTGCTTGGGACTGTTTCAATATTTATTTTCAGTTCTTTTTTTTTTTTACATTTCACATTTTATAAGCCTTGTTACGTTTGTAAGATTAGTAATATGTGTTTTCCGTTTAGTTTTTCAGGTAATATTTTCACTTTTTCAATTTTGCTATTCAAAGTTCGACCATGTCTCTCTGAAGTTTTAATTGTTTAAAAATAGCATTATTATAGTTGTTAAGATGTTAATTTTGGTGTCAGTTAGTTTCATAACAGACATACTAACATATGCAATGCATTAATATCTCAGCTGCATATTTATCTTGACAGAAAATAGATTTTAAAAATAGGCGGTGATTTTGACCACCCATGGTCGTTTTAGTTAGCAGTGAAATCCCGGCTGTTCTAGTGTCAACACAAAACTTCATGATATAAAAAAAAATCACCAAACAACTGCCAATCAATCTATACTATACAAAGTAAGCTGCAGGTTATCGGTTAAATGCAGCTTAATGGAAATGAGTTTTTGGTAGTATTGAAGGAGGATGAGGTTTTTGCCAGTATTTCATTGTTTGAACGTTTTGTGACCCTGATTGCAAATGTACAATCACATCCTTAGCCCAGTCCCTGAAATGGTAAAGAGATTTCTGTCTACAGGTGTAGGCCTATGCTCCATACAAAAAGTCCCGTCCTTACCAGTAGAAGTGCTCCTCCACCATCTTGGTGATGGCGCGGGACACGGCCTTCTCGTGCGGCGTCAGGCTTTTGTTGAGACTCACGCCGAGCTGCTCCTCCAGGAAGTCGATGATGAACTCAGTGCCACACACCTGCTCCCGGTTGTACTCAATCCATGGCATTTTCCCCTGCGGTGATAGTTTCCCATCAAAGTAGTTCTGGGGAGGAAGGAAAGGATTTGAGAGGAGGAAATTGGGAGTGTGTGAATGGGAGAAGAAAGAGAATAAGAAAGGCAGGGGACAAAGATAAGAGTGGTGGTCATGGAGGTGGGTAGGATGGAGAATAGGAAAGGGGAAAAAAGTCGGGCTTGAGTGAGTCAGGTCAATAACTGGTTAGAGATGAGAGAAAATTAAGAGATTTTCAATAGGTGGAAACTGAGAAAACTAGATAGAAGACATACAAGGGTACAGCATGGAGGAGGAGCAGGTAAGCGCTCTCTCTCTCTCTTCCTTTCATGTGTCCCCACACAAACCCTACCTGGTAGGGCAGGTCAACCATGCGGAGGTAGGTCTCCATTTTGAGGCAGAACGGGGACAGGGATGGGGCACCAGTCTTTGGCCTGGAAAACTGGTGAAGTATGATGGCATCCTTAGAGTCCAGCTCTTCTTCTTTCCTGAATCGAATAAGAATGACAAATCCACTGGATGACCAAAAGGGAACTTATGGGGGCTGATGTGGTATGAATATGAACTATACATAATTCAACAATGTGTCACGGGTGCAGTATGTATACTATACATAACATAAATACTTCAAAGTAAGGTTGATTTGCATCATATTCTCTTCAATGTATGATACTGAAACTTAATCTAATGTGGAAACACACAATTCAGATAAACCCAGATGAGGTTTATAAGGGGTTACGATCCCTACCTCCTTGGGGCACCAAACGGCTGTACTGGCCCAAATACTTGAGGGATCTGACTCCCTCATTCACTCACTCACTCTTGAGTTCTCTTTATCAATACCCTCTGATCCTTCCCACAGTGTCAGTCAAGATAAAGTAATGCATCACCGAGGGATGCTTTCTTACTAGAGATAGCAACTGTGGGAATTACATTTCGTATTGTGAATCTTATGCAATGTGTATTTGTTTTTCTTAGATCAAATCTAAGAATGCTGGAGATCCATATATAAAAACAAAAAAGATACGTCTTACAGGTTTAAGTGGTGTGCTTGCTAAGAATTACTGCAAACCTCAGCAATAATCATCTGACTACTTCTAACAAGAAACACTGAGCGCAGAAAGTTGTCATTTACCTTGAATGCAAGACAATTTTAAACTGTAATAATATTCCACTCAGTATCCGTTGCTCATCAACCTTTCATTTGCTTAGGAGCTAAACCATTTACGATCCATTTGGATATCAAGACTATACATATAGGCCACAAGTGAATGCAAACTGGATTTGCATCGTTTCCACTACATCATCCAACCGTGTAAAATGATTTCCAACCGAGGCATGTCAGCAGTTAACTGGCACACAGAGCTTCGAGGGAGGCCAAAGCAGGCACAAAGGGTGAATACAATGTCAAAACAATGTTGCATGATGGAATATGAGTGTGCCTTTAAATAGAGAGTACCTAAAATACTGGGTTGCATTTATACAGTCACACCGCCTGCACACGTGTGCAGAATTTAAAGGGCCATACCACTGTTTTTGCACGTTGTGGATCATTCCCTATAACGGCACAAATTACATTACTCCTGACCATTTTACAAAGGATACCGTAGTTTTTATTGTTTTGAATGTGTTTTTTTTTCTACCTTCCAGAGAGCCGTTGGTTTCTATTCATTTTTGCAAGGTATGAAAGCAGACTTGAAACTTGCTTGAGCTACTACTAGACAGCCTAACCCATCACAGTGAACATTTTGGCCCACTTTACTCGTCTTTCGTCAAAGCTACGTGGTTGAAATGCACAGACTGATCATAGAAAAACACCTCCCAGAACAAAACGCTGTTTCGTCTTTACGCATGCTCAATAACCCAGGTGAGGAACTCCAAGACCCCTTCAGAGGTCACTTAGGTGAGTGATGAAACCTATCGGTCAGTAAATGTATCCAGATGAAGTGATTCAACCTCCTTTGAAAAGGCTATTTTACGAACCAAACTCAAAGGTCCGTGACGTCTTCGTGGTGATGTGCATGTTTAGCTGCAGGAGCAGAGAGATTTAAAAGGGTTTAGCCCTGCTGAGATCGTCAGATAAGCAAAGGTGCTGTCCCCCCCCCGTGCAGAAATGCCCACAGACTGTAAAGAGGTCGTTTCCTATGCAGTATTAAGCGCATGCCTCGTCCGTGCACACTGATAGCATAAACCAAAGGAAACATAAACAGCATCATCTGAGGATCGACAAGCAAGAAAGGCGACGGTTTACAATGTCAATAAACAAGAGAAACGGTTTGAAGAAAGGGAAAAAAAGAGGACACACGCAGCCCTCACAAACTGTGCAGGACTAAAACAAACCCGGATTGACTCACCGCTGCGGCGCTGAGTGCATGGGACCTCATAGATCATATTATCCAGTGCCGATCGGGTTAATGGGCCTGTGCTGCAGGTAACGTGAGATGGGAGAATTTCAGCCATCCCCAAACAACTATTGTTATCAACAACAAGCGATAATAACGATGATAATAATATAGTCGTGGACCTTTTCCAGGAACTCCATTTCCCCTTTGCTCATTGCATTGAACGTTAAGGCGATTGGCTGTTTTCCCGATTGCTTTACATGACAGATTGATAAATGTCCGTTTTACTCCAGTTGCAGTGTTTTCCTACAGCAGAGCTGGAAGCACCGAGGGACGTGTTTGATTGTGTGTGTGTGTGTGTGTGTGTGTGTGTGTGTGTGTGTGTGTGTGTGTGTGTGTGTGTGTGTGTGTGTGTGTGTGTGTGTGTGTGTGTGTGTGTGTGTGTGTGTGTGTGTGTGTGTGTGTGTGGTGGGGGGGGGTCATAATAGAGCAGGCAGCGTTTCGACAACATCTTAACGTCCTTGAGCCATCGCCACGTTAAATTCACCGTCCATCCTTCGTTATGCATGCCTGTTCCAATAACAAGGGAACTGCCATGACCACCTCAAAACAATCAGCTCGGGCAAATCTGGAATTGGGAATTTCCCAATATCGCTTTAAGATGCATCTAAGCGTTGGCTCTAGTCAGCCAGTATATCTCAATACTTTAAAAGAGAGAGAAAGCGTCACGCCACTTTCCTAGTCACCCCTCTCTGTTCTTTCATTATAAACATGCCTCTCTGAACACTGAATCGCCTGCGAAATTGGGGGGGGGTTGTTACATCACAGCCCACCCACTCACGAATACTCATTCTCCACCCTCCAACCCGACCAGATTAAGTAACATGACATCTCATCGAAAATACAACCGAGCCTCACAATGTAAGAGAGGAGAACGGTTCCGAGAGGCAAACAGCGGCCTCGAAACAAGTCACTGACTGTGAACAAGTGCAATGCCCCCAATACGCAATGTCACCGTTAGACGGACGGGCCCCGTGTTGTCTTTCAGTACCTGATGACGAGCAGCTCATGGAGCAGATAGGCGGCGGCGGCCAGCAGGGCTCCGCCGGTCAGATACAGCGTCTTCCGCCACCACGAGTCGGAGCCCAGAGCCGACATGATCCCGCCGTAGTCCTGCAGTGGATAGGCGACGATGTACCCATAAAACGAAAGCTGCTCATCGGAGCCGAACAGGCCGAATGAGGAGGAGGAGAAGGAGCAGCTCCGGTTCCGGCCCAGATCAACCGCACACGACCGCGTCCATGCGAACCCGACGCGCCAGTACATTCTCTCTCTGACAGGCCTCTTTCCGCCTCGTTTTGGCAGGTTTGGGCATCATCAACGGGGGCTTCATGAGCGGCGGGGGGTCGCGGTGCGGGGTATGATGAGCAGAGGGGGACTGGCGAGGGGCATCTCGCCGCGCGTTTCGCCCCGCAGCGGGCTCGGCATCCTCCGCAGCCCGCGCCCGCGGTTGCCTTTCGCTCACCTTTTCTGTGTAGGCTGTGCACTGGAAGTGACGTCATGGAGACCGTACCTCTCCGTGCCGACTCGCGGGGGGGGGGCACACTTGGGCTGCTTTACTACATAGTAGTATAGTATGTATTATACTGTGTTCCAGGGTCCTGCTAGCATGCCAGTAAGGAGTCCTGTGTTGTTGGGGTCCTGTGGGCTCCTGTGGTCTCTTGTGATGAGGAAACCTGCGGTCCGGGTTTCGCTCCCACCGGAGTAGATTTCCACTGACCAATAAAAAAAAGAAAGATTACAAATCCAACATTGTTATTGAATTTTTTTTTGGAGGGGGGGCATATACTACAACGAACTTGGAAATCTGTAAAAACAAAAATCGATGTATAATCGTTGATAATCAGGAGTGAAAAGAGGCTGAACCACATCACATCTGAGTGGCACCGTTGCTCTAATGTTACGCAGTAGCTTTTTTTATTTATTTTTTTCACAAAATGTCCCATGGAGAATTCAAACCATTTCACACTAAGTAAGCAGCGCCACCATCAGAGGGCGTCCTGTCACGTCCTCCCCCTGTACTGGGTTATCCATCCATCCATTATCCAAACCGCTAGTCCTGCTCTCAGGGTCGCGGGGATGCTGGAGCCTATCCCAGCAGCCATTGGGCGGCAGGAGGGGAGACACCCTGGACAGGCCGCCAGGCCATCACAGGGTTATATTCTCTGTAATAATGACACTTTGTTTAAAACTTTGTTTAGAAAATGGTTGATTGGATTTACAATTTATATATAAAAAAGAATATTTTGTGTGGAATCTCATCATATCGTCGGATATGTCGTATCCATAACTGCAAGGTGTTACAAATTAAACCCCTCTTTTAAACAAAAAAAGCACAGACATACATGAAACCATAGCTAATCCAGTAAGAAGGCTGTTAAACAACGATCAGATTTGATCCCCGCGTAACGTTTACTTTATTCTCCTCTTTTCGTGTGCGTTTTATGTGCCGACCTTTGTTTGGGGTTTATCCCCTTTGAGTTGTTTTTGTTATTTTCCCTTTTTTGTCATCGTGTCTTTACTGCACTGGTTTCTTTACGTTTCAAGCGGAAAACACCTCCTGTCAGTGGTGGACACAGGCTGTTTGGGGGGCGGGGTGGGGGGTAAAAAGGGCATCAGCTGTATGCGGTGGGGTACCAGCGCACAGAAAGTCCAGATGCATTTACGGCGAGTTACAAGGGCACCATAGAGGGCACGATATCACGTTGTCTTGCACATTGGGCCTCTCTAAAGGGCACTTTATCATGTTTTATCTACCGTAGAGGCATTCAAGAGGGCGCTTTTGCAGGGTGAGTCCACCAGTGCCTCCCAAATGTACAGGTCTGCTTTGGTAGGACTTCATGTGACATGTAGTTCATAATCCCACCACTAGAGGTCCTACAGCAGCCAAACTGGGGAGCATGCATGGAGGTTGGGTAAGCGTATGACTTTGGTTTGATAAACCCATTTCCCATCAGCAGGCCAGGCGTCTGTAACTGCCCAGTATATCACAAAATGTATGGCCATGAGGACATAGATAGGCTCAACAGCAGAGACAGTAAACTGTAAAGACAGTGAATCCATTTTTTGCTTTGCACAACATTCATTTTTATTACCAGAAGAGCTTTCAAAAATGACAGATACACCATTTCAAGTAATACTTGAAAATAAATTGTGTGACATTTCCAGCAGAACTAGTAGGGGCAGTTAGGTGGGGGTAAAGCCCTTTATTAGGCCCACTCATAGGAGTAACACAACAGATGGCGCCTGTCGAGGGGGAGAGAAAATGCTCGAAGGCAAAGCAGATCCAGTCTGTGACTGGCTAGCGTCACCGGTTTCATCAAGTTATTTCTCTTCCTTTTCTGTCAACTATCAAGACACCGTGGGATGGTGGGATGGGAGAAAAGTACATGAAGAGGGCGTTTAGTAGGTTGGTTACACACCTACCCAATGACTTTCCCCACAGTAACAGAAATGAACACATATGGTAGCCAGAGAATAGGGGAGAGTTAAAATTCATGAAGTAAAGGGAACAACATCTTATGAAATGGTAGTACAGATAACCTTGAATAGGACTATGTGTTTGTATGAGGGATATTCTTACCAGCAGCATTTCATTTTGTAAGGCATTCAAGCACCTTTTTTTCCGAGTGTAGCCACAAAGCTCTCACTGAAATCACAATATATATATATATGTACACATCTAAAAAAGGTATAGTCACACATTATTCATTACATTTGATGATTTAGCAAAATTGTTGCAGATGCTTAAAGACTGTGTAAAGGAAATTCAATTTGTTTCTACACACGTTATAAATGCTGGACGTACTGAGGTTAGGGTGAGGCAAAGGGATGGGAGTGATGGGAGTGATGGGAGTGGGCATGTCTTGTCTCTTACTGCGGGCTGCAGCTGGAGCTTATGGGAGACGTTTTTGTTTTAACGCCTGCTGATGTTATGTTCTATTGCTTATTGTGTGTTGTTAATTGCACTAATGTTTTTTACTGTTTTGTTTTATTGTACTTGAATAAGGTGACCTTGAGCGTCATGAAAGGTGCCTTTAAATAAAATGTTTATTATTATATTATTAATTATAAGTTTGCCTTCAGTGTTTCCTGCCAGAACACCTTGCAGCTCCTCCAGTGGCCACACCCCCCCCCCAGCTTTTCAGAACAGAGAACACCGCGATCTTTTTTTCCTGATTTTGAAACCTAATTTTATATATATTTTATACATACTTGGTGATTTTTTTTAAATTATTCAAATTTGGCTGGATGGATCACATTTATCTGTGGCGTGACAAACCCTGAATGCATAATTGTTATTGCTTTACACGGCCTTTAAAACAACAAAGGAAATGACCGAAAAGGAAAAGACTGCAATTTCCTTTTACTGCAGTGTCCGTCCTTTCCCTGAAATTGCAGTAAAATCTCAATGGATTCTGATTCATAATGCAGCAAAAAAGCTTTTAAATTTAAAAAAAAATCCCTAAGTAATAGACCATGATCTTCATTAAATCTAAAGCAGAGTGAATAAAACATGACAATAAAATCAAGACCACGCTCTGCAGCAGGTGAAGGGAATTATGGTGGTTCAACAGCAAGGGCACTTTAAATTTAAACACGTGCTTAACTAAACCAGCTATCGGTTTCAATCCGAGTAGCAAGTCATTAAGCAAAAAAAAAAAAAAAAACACAAAAGAAATTAATAAAATTATACAGCTATTTACAACTGGGAAGAGGTCACAAGGACCTTGGAGAATTATGATTCATAACTGTACATTTCAGTTTATATAAGAGCCAACAGCTACCTTTGAGAGGAGCCTAACATCTCTTGGGATACCTCCTGCCAAGGTCTGTGGCCAACTAGTACAGGTCTCAGGCTTGATGAGGGCACCATACCACATCACAGATACACACATTTATACCCAATCAGCACCCACCCATACACCCGTATACACACACACACACACACACACACACACACACTTCTAATAGTACAGAGTTAAATCCCATTAAACAGACACCAGTACAGAAGACTGCTTTAGTCCCTGAGGAATGAAAACCCTCCCAGATTGGCAACTCACACTCACATTCCTATGAAGATGCACACACACATGCACGCACACACATACATACACACACACAGTACTTGCAATTAAGTCTTCTCTGATCCCATGGAGCTCAACACATGATTTGCTCCCCGAGACTATTCAAGGACGTCAGGATCATCACAACGATGTTACACGGTTTTTTTTTCTTATCCAAACCCTCGTGCAGCTATACGCCCCAATCCACCATCTTCTAATTTTTTTTCCAAATCTCTTTCCCCACAATCCCCCTTCCTCATGTGCCGCTGTCTTTCTCTGTGTTGGTTCAGTTCAAGTTCATAAGAAAATGGCCTTATGGAGACGATAAAACTGCCAGCTCTCTCTGCTTGGCTGTACAATGCAGGCATTCTGGTGATGAATTCCTGGGTAGATAAGCCTGTGACAATCAGAGAAGGGGACTGAGCATGTGGAAAAAATGGCCATCCAGTTTGGGTTGGGGCATCAGTCAAAGAAGGAAGGACATGTTCTTCAGCCAGTTGACATGCATGGTTTCCAAAATGATATCGTAAAGAGTGACGCTGTGTGACATTTCCAAAATGTCTGCCGACACAACACCAAACTGATGGGTAATGTGTGTTGTCTATGATTGACTGTAGGAGTTGTTTTGGTTCCCATTGGAGCTCTGGTCATTCTCGCTGGCAAGGGCACAAGGAGACAGGAAGAGAAGATAAGCTGAGAGACACAGTACACTTAAATATTAAATGCAGTCCAGCTTCCCAAAAGAGATCGTAGTGCCAAGAATACTTTGAAATCTCCCTTAGAAGACATTAATTCACTTAAAGAGCATTTGTCAAAACCACATGCATGTCACACAGAATATGAAACTTCTGATTTGCAGTTACATCATGCATATACAATTACAAACAGTAAATGCTGTTCAACCTTCATCACATTAGCAAAAATGTATTATGGAGGCCTTGGAAATGCAGCTTTTTTGGAAAGAAAAAAAAAGCCTTTCCTTATCCAGTTGCATCACTAAACCCAAGATGATGACATTTAGAGACATATCTGCATATAGAGTGGACCTTTCATTAATTTACTTCTTGGACCTTTTTTTTTTTTTTAAAAAAGGACTACATTGCATAAACTAGAACTTCTAATAAGTGGTTTTACTATATAGGTTTTAAATTTGAATAAACATTCATGAAGCAATAAAAAGTCTGATTAATCCTCAAAATTTGAGGAAATGATAATGCTCTGTGCAGATAATTTGCCCTGAGGAAAAAGCAGCTCCATTTTGTACCATAATGAAAAAGGTTCATTGAAACAATTCAAAACTAATTTAGTCAATCCTGAAGATTTACATGTGAAAAATTAACTCTTTAGTACTGCCCATCACCGGCATATTTAGGACAACAGCAAATGCATGAATATCCAAACTGTGAACGCTTTTGTAGGTGCTCATTTTGATGCTTACTGATGAGCAGGATTTTCTCAGGGAAATAAAAAGACATTACACATAGCATTTTACATGTTAACCAAAGCAGCCAAATGCAGAAGAAAAATGTATAGTGGTGAGTTTGAAGAAGCAAAGTTGTTTTGGCTAACAAGCTGAAATGGCAGACCGATCTCATATGAGACCTTTAACAAAAGACACTACATCAGTTATCCAAAGCTAAAACTCAGGTTCAACCATAGTTTTTGTTCCGTAGTGTGAAACCTGCTGACACAACATCACTGGAGGCTGTTTCACTTCAAATGGATCTCTGGGATTTGGAGCAACAACACACCAGTGTAACTACCGGTACCAACATAGGTATCATCACATTAAACAAATACATTGCACTTCAGGATCACCTTTAACCTTTAGACTGAATAACATGACCACAATTACAAGCTATGAGTACAAAGTGGAAGACAATGTTTTAATATTTAGGGTCTGGGAATTTCTAGAAATATTCAAAAGTACTGTCTAACCAGTGTGTGTGAGGTAGGCTTTCAATTTTCAAGATCAGTGGTTCAGTATGATATTGTGGTACCTCACCACTAAATGCAAATACAGGATATTTACATAAAAGTAGATTTAGATACTGTTTAAAGTCTAGAGCTTTTAAATATAGTTTAGAGTTTTTAAATATAATTTGTCTAAAATCTGGCAAAGAAAAATGACATAAAATTTTAAAAAAAATACAATAGATCTATTGGCAGGATTGCAATGCTATTTGGATGGATAAAGTTGCCTTTACCTGTTCGGAGGAGGCTTGGGTTTAGGCATCTTGTTCAGCACAGCAGCCATCTCTTTTCTGTCATCAAAGTTTTTCCACTGATCATACAGCTTCAAAATCACACGGATGATCTCCAGGATCTTGACAAGAAAATTCAAGCAAACACAAGAGCACTCATAAGTCTACAAATAGTTGTTAAATACTCTGAGACATCACACTAATAGTCAACTCCTGTGTGTGTGAGACCTGTGGCCATGCTGCTAAGTGAGCTGGACATGTGCTAGGGGTTTGATTCCGACAGGTGCTACTGCTAACCATGCTAAAACAGATTTGAAGGGCTCCAAGCCACTTCACATAAAAGCAACCAATGAATGGCACAATTTTCCAAACAAAAAATAAGAGAGATATCACAGTGAAGATCAATGTCACTGTCAGTGGGTATAGACTAAAAAAAAACCCTGGAGTTTCATCTACAATACACCACTTGTTCATTTAAAAAAGACTTCATCCATTATCCAAGCTGCTTACCCGAATTCTGGAGCCTATCCCAGCAGTCATTGGGCGGCAGGCGGGGATACACCCTGGACAGGCTGCCAGTCCATCACAGGGCTGACACACACACACACACACACCTAGGGACAATTTAGTAAGGCCGATTCACCTGACCTACATGTCTCTGGACTGTGGGAGGAAAACGGAGCACCTGGAGGAAACCCACCTGACGCAGACACAGGGAGAACATGCAAACTCCAAACAGAGGACGACCTGGGCTGTCCCCCAAGGTTGGACAACCCCGGGGTTCGAACCCAGGACCTTCTTGCTGTGAGGCGACCACACTAACCACTGCGTCACTGTGCCATTGAAAAGATTTCAATAAAGGTTTATTTTCTTGGCATGCTTTGAACTGAGTCGATTCAGATTCAAAGGGAACAGTGGCTTAGATTATATTATTTGTCCTCACCAGACACCAACACCAAACTCAACCTACAAATACTACTACATCACGAACAACATGGTGTAACAGTGTACTGGGCTGTACCTTGTCCATGTCAACAGAGAGCTCAGAAAACCACTGTCTGGCATCTTTCTGCTGCACCACACAAGCAACATGCAGACAGGCTATGGGAGGAGAGGGTGAAGAATAGTTACGTCATGTTCATTAATGCTTAAATAGAGACAGAAATTATGGTATGTATCCATAGTAAGAGACACATGGGGAGAGAGCTTACCGAGGGCTATCATGAAAGGTGGGTAGAGTAGACAAAGGTCTGTCCTGTAAGTGTCATTCACTATTCGCCTAATAAGGGAGAAACAAAGTAAGCAAGGTACTGACCGATAACCGCGTAAATACTAACATTTAAGTTTTTATGTTCGGCATTATTTTTAATTTTCTCATGAAACAAAGAACTTTTTTTTCTGTCAAATACATAAAAGAAATAGGCACACAGACAATTAAATGTGCACACAGGACACGGTCATACCAGGCCAGAGGCAGTAGCATGTCTTCCTGCCCCATATCCTGTACATATTGCAACAGGGGTCTGTAGGGGTGGTACACAATCAGGCAGCAGTCCTGAAACACACACACATTACATTAATTACACCAATAAATCGATAACCTGCCCAACCACTAAAAGCATTCTGAGCCTAGTTTAAAAAAAAAAAGAGATAGCATTTACTCACCATCAACTCTAAAAGGTAGAACTCACATTCTAATATCTGTTTTTGAGAGATGCGGAGAGAAAAATAAGGGCTGTTATCAACATACCACATGTCAAACTTAATGTGACAAAATTATGTTAAAATTTTTGAATAAAAGCACTGATGAATGTGTTATGGTCTGACGGGTTCGGCTTATGTTGGGTGCAAAAGTACACGCTTGGCTACTTCTCAGTTAATTTCAACTGTCTGGGCAGTTGGCTATGTTATTTTCAGTGTTCTCTTCATTTACTTCATTATAACACACTTATTGGTCTCTGATTGGCAATGAATTTGCATAGACCTATTCATGTATCTATGGAGGAGTCCTCCTATTTTTGGCTGGACCGGATCAGCAGGCCAGCCTTACAAACACGAATGTGCCTGAGGGACCATGTTAGAGTGACTGACTGAATGATCCTGTTTAGAGTGACCGAGAATGACGTCACTGACGAGACATGATTAGTTGGCTGCGCAACAATGTCACTGGTACACACGGAAGGGGGAGTTTCCCTATTAGCCATTGTTCTTTCCGTTGTGCAGCGGTTCCATCTCATTCCACATTTATCCCATGTTAATGGACGGAATATATTACTGCTTGTGGATACGCTAAGAACGGAATATTTTGCTGCTCTTTCCACATCTGGTTATGCAGTGTTACAGTCCAGCATAGAGCAGAGCAGGAGATAAAATAGCTTTCCATGCACCTAGAGGCATCGGGGAGAGCGCACAGTTAAAGCACCCCAAACAACAATCACTCTGACAAAACACTCAGTAGAGTGGTCTTAGAAAAACAAGACATCTGCAGATAGAAACGGGAAAAAGGAGGGGGGCAGATAATTAGAATAGATATAATTACAATTAAATTAACTTCTCTTTCAAATCAAATAGCCCAAGATGAGTGCAGAGTATTGTTCTTGCAAATGCATTTATAGTATGTTATTTTTAACTCGAATGTAGCTTAACCGTGTCATGTGATATGCTACTTCAGTACACTTCTTTTTTTGGGGGGGGGGATCCCCCCTTTTTTTTCTCCCCAATTGCACTTGGACAATTACCCTATTTTCCGGTTGCTGCTCCACCCCCTCTGCCAATCCAGGGAGGGCTGCACACTACCACATGCCTCTTCCGATACGTGTGGAGTCACCAGCCACTTCTTTTCACCTGACAGTGAGGAGTTTCGCCATGGGGATGTAGCGCGTGGGAGGATCACGCTATTCCCCCCAGTTCCCCTTCCCCCTGAACAGGTGCCCCGACTGACCAGAGGCGCTAGTGCAGCGACCAGGACACATATCCACATCCGGCTTCCCACCCAGACACGGCCAATTGAGACTGTAGGGACGCCCGACCAAGCCAGAGGTAATATGGGGATTCAAACTGGCGATCCCCGTGGTGGTAAGCAAGGAAATAGACCGCTACACTACCTGGACACCCGCACTTCAGTACACTTTAACAATAAATTTTACTGGGACCACTACAGAAAATTACAGATGTACATTTAATATCACAGAATTCACATTATAGTCACTACCACTGACTATCCCTGTAACAAATTGACCATACACGGTTCAGCCATATACTAGGTTTTGACGTAGTCTTGTTCTAACTACACCACTTTCTCAGTGATTGGAGAAATTCAATTAATGCAGATTATCCTTTAGGCCACTAGGATTGTTGTCACACCACATCAGTTCCCCCACCCCTGGGCTGTAGCTCTGCAGAGTGAATATGAAAAAAAAATGTTTGGGAGTCACAGCATCCAGCCAATTTAATCTCTATGGTGTGAATCATCCCTTCGCTTTATTGCCCTGTACTGGCACAGTATCAATAATTATTTACAAAGCTTTTTGGACAGGCAAGGTGTCAGGACAGCTCAGGCAGGGACCTGGCAACTCTGTGGAGATGGTGGGCTAATAAAGACGATGGTGAAGCAAACCACTTGACACTTTGATGAGAGATGCAGGTGCACATGCACAAACACACAGGCACACGTACTCAGCCACAGTAAAAGATACCTCCCATGGCAATGGAAGTTTCAACATGGTTGTGTGAACGTTAGTAGAGGAATCTCGTGTATTAGTTGACAACGACATGGCAACACTTGGATACATGCTGTATGGGTTCTTGGCGTGCTCTAATGTGACATGGTATGTGCATAAATATTTCTGAAAGAGGAAGCAGGAAAACAAGTGCAGATGTGTTTGTTGCTTAGCAGGGCTGATTCACTGGCATGTGGGTCTTCGGGGGGAAGCACCGTATCTTTACATCCCTAAGCTTTGAGGTGGAGTAACTATGGAGCCTAATTCTTGATGCTCACAGTGTTGTAGAGACATTTCAATATTTTACTTACATGATTCATTCTGTACGGGAACTCTTTTGGAAATGCATAGGAAAATCTTGTTTTCACTGTTCCAAACAAACAAAAAGAAAAAAACCCCAACTCATCAAAAACACCATTTAACAGTTTTGGACTAGAACAGTGGTATACTTACAAATGTATGGGTAAAATCTGTTACTGAAACTGGTTACTTACATACAGATGTTGCTGCAGAGATCAGCCGGGTGTTGGACACAACCCCGAACTCCTGCAAGACGCAGATGTTCAAGCTTTCAATAGAATTATTAACGTATCAGACTATTTTTATCTCCCATTAGCTGGATAACTATACAAAAACTAAGGAATGGGTAAGGAGACAAGAGACATGGAAACTGGGGACAGCCTTTGGATTAAATTTCGTAACTTGCCATGTGCTTCAGTGTCCGTTTGTAATTTAAAGCTGCATTAAGTGATATTTTTGATGACAAGTAAATCGAGTGACTCCCTGTAATGTGAAAGGATTACTGGTACTACCAATAGCATTGAGAATCAACACTGCAATGTACGGTTTTCCTTATTCAGAGACAGACTTACTTTCACTTTCAGCTCAATTTTTACCGGAATCCAGCCCAAAGACGGCACGTTTCCCCCCCCCCACTATAAAACCTTGGATAAGCCACTTGAGCAATTCACAAGTTGAGAACGCTTTCTCTCCTCTCTGTGAGCTTAACCGTAAAACCTCATTCCTAACTTCTGAGTTGCATGAGCAGCTTATGCAGTTTTAAAGTGGGGTTGTAGAGGTGCCATCTTCGGGCTGGATAGGCTAAGGCAAAGCCTGTCTCTGGAAAATTAGACTGCAATGTTGATTCTCAATGCAATCAACAGCACAAGTGACCCTTTCACATTACAGGGAGTCATTTGATACGCTGGTAATTTCAAAACTATCCCTTAATGAAGCTTTAAGACGTGGCCATGTAAACAAACATCAAGATCAGCAATTTCCCATTTAAAGCAGATATACCTCAACTTTAGAGGCCAGAAATACACAGGTTGGAGCCATAAGAACTGGGTCTATACTCTTCAAGGAGTACCTGCAAGCAAAAAGGGATACAGGTATCAAAAATGGCTAAACTAATTTCTGAGCCAGTCTTCAAAAAAACTGCAAAGTATGTGTGTGTGTGTATACAGAGAGAGAGAGAGAGAGAGAGAGAGAGAGAGAGAGAGAGAGAGAGAGAGAGAGAGAGAGAGAGACAGAGACAGAGACAGAGACAGAGACAGACAGAGAGCAAGAGACAGAGAATTCAGCATAGGCAAATTAGATAGCAATAGGCATCCTATAACCTACAAACTCCAAATATAATTTGAAGCTTCTAAAAAAGCCACAAAATTTACTATTTCCCCTTTATTACTTGCCTGGCATAGAATCGTTTAAAATACACCGTTGCTGTAGCAATGACCTGCTGCCGTAACTTCAGGTGTTCCCCCAGGGCCTGGATGACTGCAAGAAGACAACATGGACAATAAAAACAAAGCCAATTAGACTGAGCATGTTTGCTCCATTTATGATTAGAGATGCACTGATCGATCAGCCGGTGACCAGAATCGGAAGATTTTCAGCTTGATAAGCCATGACCAGTGACCGGCCGGTCAGTCTCAGATATATCCAATTCTGTGTCGGATAAATTTACATGCATGCACCACTAAGGCTGTAGTATCCCAGTCGACTGGTTGGTCGATATGCTCTTGTCCCATCAAATTCTCATTGGTCAGACAATCGTTGGTGTTAATTCCATAAGGAGAAAAGTGCTACATCAGTAGCCTTCCGGGATAAGTCCATTATTTTCGGTGGCGGGAGGGACAGACGACCTGTGAAAATGGGGGCTTACATCCCCGTTTTCACAGGTTAATGGGGACTGCTAGGTCTAACTTAACTCAAAGTTTACTGAACATTTCCTGTTAATGTTCTCTTTAAAAAATGGACTTGCCTTTTTGTATTTGAGAGTAAAAGCTTTAAGTTAATAGGCTATGTTGTGTTTTAGCGATAAAACCTGCGTAGCTCTATGTTCGGAGTCAGACATCACACAGTGCGGGCTGGAACAATAGGAAAGCATCCTGTATTGTTGTTGATGTTGTTATTATAAAATAGGGGAAAAAATATCTTAAAATTATTTTGTATATTTCTCAATAGTTGTGCTGGGATCACCAGTTGATATAGGTTCTATTTTTAGAAGCCACGCTGGTCGTCTCCGAGTCTGTTGTTATCATTTCAGTATAAAATAATTAGGTTGAAAATGATTTAATATGCTGCCAATACTAGCTTTTTATGTTTACTTATAATTTATTTAGGCTAATAAAGCCAGCAGGCAGAGTGCACTCAGCGCACTGTGGCAAATTAAGTTAATCTACAGATAATGTGCATTTTTTCCCCCGCGACTAATCGACTGGTTGAAGAGTAGGTATGATTTCAGTTGACCAATATTTTCTTTGGTTGACTACAGCCCTATGTGCCACACGATCGTTCATGTCATGCACACAGCAAGTGATGTCACACACACACACACACGCTAAAACATGTCGTCGAAAACCGTCGTTTACTTTGGGGAAGTAAAACATGTTAGAAGTGGGATATACTGCAATTCATTTTCAGTTGGATTTTATTTGTAATAAAAAAAAAGCCTTGTCCAGTAAGATGGAGCACTTTTTCATTTTGAGATTTGTCTAAGTGAGAGTGAGATAAGGTCCTGTAACCTGGTGCAGTTTTGGAGAAAATGTTATTTGGTTATTTAATAGTCAATGTTTTACAATGAACATACAATGGAAATTTCCATTGTATGTTCCATTATTGACGACAGGCATGGGCACAAGTCCATGAATACTGGGATCGCATCCAGCACTTCACCTGTGCCCATGTCCATAGGGTTAGTGGTTGTGTCAGAAAGGGCATCCGACGGAAAATTTTGCCAAATCACTATGCAGATTGACAAGACCATACCGGATCGGTTGAAACTCGGGTTAACAATGACCACCATTGATGCTGTGCCCGCAAAAGGTACCGATGGAAACTATAAATCCGCTGTGGCGATCCCTGAGAATCAGGGGACAAGCCGAAAGAAGAAAAATGTAAATTTCAATTAAAGAAAAGTTACCAAAATGTTTGTCAATTATATTTCTTAGAAGAAAAAAATTAAATCAGCCAAAATCAGAATCGACAGGTCAGACTTTAAAAAAAAATCGGAATAAGCAAAGAAAATTTCAATGGGTGCATCTCTAATGTGAAATATAACCCTTGGTACCATTGGCAAAGAATATCTGAAGTTTCCAGTACTCCTCCTCTGAAAGAAACTTGAGATCCTTCTGGCGTTCTTTCATCAGGTCCTGCTTGTCCAGAACCCACTGCAGACTTCAAAAGATTCACAACATTATCGATGTATGATTTATATGCATATTGAGAAACGATTAAAAAAACAAGCACATTCCAACGGGTGCTAGATCAAATCAAAGAAATACCTTACAGAGTTGAACAGATAGATCTGCACATCAAATAGCTCCCATACAGGATTTAGCAGATAATTAAAATCCTGTACAGGAGCTATTTGGTGTGTGGATTTATCTGTTCAACTTAAAGAAAGTTGGATCAGTTTATCTGGTTACGTTGCTTATTGACAAAACATTTCATCACTCATCCAAGTGACCTCTTCAGTCTAAACTGACTGCAGGTATTCCCACCCTTATAAACAACACAGCTGCATAACGTCCGAAACCAACGATCAGTTTTATATGCAAATAGGTGTGACCATTAATTAGAGTTACAATGGCCATGTGTACTATTCACAGAGGATTTGGGGATGTTTGCAATCATAGTATTGTAAGATGGCGACAGATGTACACTTAGCACCCCGGTTCAGGGATGGTCGTTCCCTCTACACGTAGATGGCCTCTTGACTCCCCGTTCAAACCAGCATTCCTCCCTATCAAGGATGTGCACATCCTCATCCTTGAAAGAGTGGCCACTGGCCTGTAGATGGGTGTAGACTGCGGAGTCCTGGCCTGAGCTCCTCTGTGTTGTGCCATCCTCTTGGCCAGCGTCTGCTTAGTTTCCCCAATGTCCAAGTTACGGCAATCCTCCTGGCACTTAGGAGCGTACACTATATTGCTCTGTTTGTGCCGGGGGACCCGATAATGCGTGATATTACAACAGCCTGTACCTGCTGCATGCTCAGACAGGTAGGGTCTAATTTTCCTAATGTTGTACGGGGCAAATCAGCACGACTGAGCAATCGACGCTACATGAATCTTAAGGGAAACGTTTCTGTCAATAAACGTTGTATCCAGATGAACTGATTCAACTTTCTTTTATTTTCTTACCTGGATTATCGAGCATGCATAAAGATACCCGTTCAACTTCACACGCATATTAAAACATGCAATTCATATATCATCATAGTATCTATAAGGATCGAACTCCCATGAGGTTACTATTTTGGTTGCAAAATATTCTAGCGTTCAAATTGTTATGGCTTTTATTTGATATATTCTCACGGTTATATCACTCAACCTGTTTGCCTTATGGCCCCATTGATCATCTTCCATGTACAGCCCATTGTTTTCTGAGCGCATATGTTTTATTACAGTGGCCTACCACGGAACTATGCCATCCGCACCTTTAAAGTTTCATCCAAATCATCTAAATACACTTCAAGTCACAAGCTGTAAACACGAAGCCAACGTATACCTCAACAATAACAATCTCGCTAGATAGCGTTACATAATTTGGATTAGCTACACAGCTAGCGAATTTGAGCCCCGTAAGCAGCCGCAGACGAGCGGTATACATAAAACTGAAACGCTGAATGAAGTTTTAAACATTTCCGACATTTGCACTATTTGAATGTCGGACGTCTACAGCGGGACGACTTAGCGAATAGGCTAAACAGAGACTGCATGAGTTAAACCTACAACGCCGCGGATACAAAACAGGCCTCCCAACGGGGCTGGTTATTGACAAAATAAACGTCCCCTTTATCAATTCTTCAACGATTACTTACTAATGGGAGCTCTGCCAGAAGTTCCCTGCCATGTCGTGCCGTTGAGGTAGAGGAGTGCACTTTACAATGATGATATTTAGCAACGAAGAAACAGATATCCAAGAGGAAAGTAGTTTGCTTGTCAGGTAGAGGTGTGGTGTAAAATACCCTCCGGAGAAAGACAGCGAATCTGCCACTGTGGTTCCGGGACGTTAGTTCCAGCCAGTAATCTGAAGAAGAAGAAAGAGAAAAGAAAAAAGAATGGGTCGTTATAGTCTTTTGATCAACACTTATTTATTTTTTCTTTTCTTCTCTGTGTTTCCCATATGTTGAGTGAGAGTAAAATATTGTCGATCATACATTTTCAGAATCTCGGGCGAAAAATAGGGCACCGGTGCATGACAAAATATTTTTCTCAAATTATATTGATTAATAAAGCGGCACATCTCGAACACTGGCGGGGGTAAAACCGCGTTATAGTTTAGGTTACTGCATGTCACATGTTATCCCAGTGGCACAAACTGGAGCTCCTCGGGCATTTAAAAGTCATACGGCCCTCCATCTTAATAACTTTATCTTTTGACGGGGCTTTGATAGATATTTGTGGGGACGGTCAGCCTTGGGAACGGCAGGTTCGACATTCCTCTAATGTTTAAAGCATCATGCGTCTTTCACTGTGGGCCGGGCGGGGATGGCGTGTGTTATTACTGGCATATATATAAGTATGGAGACCCCCACCCTTGGTTGAGGAGAAGTCTGATCACGTTCAACACACTTTGCAGCGTTGCGGAAGTTGCAGGGCACAACCATGAGCCACAGTCCAGAGAGGGTGTCTTCATACCGCCGTCACTTCGAGGGCACCACGGCCGTGCCTTTTGTCCATCATGTCCGGGTGCTGAGTCCGTCTCCGGCCCGCAGAGAGCTCCGCCATCGGTCAGCCAGCTACACCCGACGTGGAGAGACGACGGTGGAGCGCAGGGCACTCTCCAACAGGTCCCGCACGAACAGGTAAGTCTATTACCCCCAAGGTGTTTAGGTCTTAAAGTCGGATCAAAACCAGTATTCCCATTAAATTTTGCATGTATGTCTGTAAACCATGAACAAATCGTGATGAAACGTTCAATATTTTTTAATTTGTTAGTTCAGCAATTACTCCGGGGGACTCATACGGTTCCATGGTGTAATGGTTAGCACTCTGGACTCTGAATCCAGCGATCCGAGTTCAAATCTCGGTGGGACCTTGTAATTATTTGTTTGGCACCGTTCAGATTTGAAACCTATCACCTTAAACAAAGAACCCCACAATGTTAATTGGTTCTAGTTCTCGTGAATATTCGATGTTAAGTGGGTCTAATTCTCATTAATATTTGTGAATTGGATCTTAGGTGACAATTGTACTTTTTTTTACAAAATGCAGACAATTAAAGTATTTTCAGTACTTTTATGTCCACGAACAACAACCCATTGATTTAATGGAAAACAATAGAAACAGAAAGATATACTGAATAGAAGAATATCAAGGAGCCACCCTTTCATGAGATCAAAATCAGTCTGCAAGTTTGGATGCATGGAAAGTGATCTGCAATATGATATGAGATGAATGCACCCATTGGTTGATAGATGTCCTAATATTTTTCTGCCTGCGGCGGTACAAGTATGGCGACCCTTTGTTTTGGGATGTCCATGGGGCTTGGGCCGAAACTGGATCTGGATGCTGCTGCAGCTGAAAACCAGGCCTTTATGAGCACTCGCACCAGTGAGAGGCAGGAGATGATAGCTCTCAATGACCGTCTGGCAGTCTATATTGAAAAGGCAAGAGCCACCAAAATGTACTTTTTTTTTGTTTGCGCTCTCTCTCTCATGTGTGGGAGCACACACACACACACACACACACACACACACACACACACACACACACACACACACACACACACACACACACACACACACACACACATTCTTGTGCTTGTATCTTCTTGAGGACCCCTCATTGACTCCTTTCGTTCCCTAACCTTAACCATCAGAACTACATGCCTAACCTTAATCCTCACCCTAACCTTAACCTAATCCTAATTCTAACCCTAAACCCAAATCCTAAATCCTTAATCCTAACCCCAAAATATACCTTTATAGAAATGAGGACTGGCCAAAATGTCTTCACTCTGATGTTTAAGAACTCAAATTGATGCTCACAAAGATAGAAGTACAAGAACACGCACGCACGCACATGCACAAGCACAAAGAACTGGTACAGGATAAAAAAAAAATCAAAATCAAATCTTAAAGCTCTTGGTTAGGTACACCTCTGTTGTTGGTTCTACTTCATTTTCATCCTTTGACATAATATACATATTGCTGTTATATCATCACGTAGTGCACATTATGTTTAAAACACTGAAATTTCACCTCCTCTTCCATTCCTTTAGCCCCCCCCCACATAGAAATCTGTTGTGTAAGTTTCCTCAGTTACCTCCATGTGCAGTATAGTAACACAGCATTCCTTGCACTCATCTATGTAGGTGCGCACCTTAGAGTCCCAGAACAAGCTACTGGAGGCTGAGATTGAGGCCCTGCAGGACCGGTACAGCAAGCCATCAGGTCTCCAGCAGCTGTACGAGGCCCAGCTGAAGGAGCTCAACAGGATGGCTGAGCAGATGAGAGTCCAGAGGGTGAGGGAAGCCATGTCTCATTACCACAACACACATCGACAGACTACCTTACCACCTGCTTACAGATTTAACTGCACCACAAAAGAAGGGGTGAATGGGGCACGATGAACAGAATTTTAACTCAAAGCAACTTCTCAGCAATGAAAAATGAAAGAGGCAAAAAAATAAATAAAATGAAGGAAACCCCCCGAAATTTCAGAATGTTAGTACTGTAGTAAATGATAATAAATATGCATTTGCAAAAAATGGGGTGGGAAAATATGACTTAAAACAAAGAGATCTCCTGGTGTAACTTGCCCCAAGGTAGGGATAAGTTGACTCCTATGTGAATAAAAATACTTTTTTTATAGTGCAAATCTGGTCATAACCATAAATGATTTATATATCTGTAAGGGTGATGCAGTGGGCAGCATGGTGGTGCAGTGGTTAGCGTGGTGGCCTCACAGCAAGAAGGTTCTGGGTTCGAGCCCTGGGGTAGTCCAACCTTGGGGGTCATCCCAGGTCGTCCTCTGTGTGGACTTTGCATGTTCTCCCCATGTCTGTGTGGGTTTCCTCTGGGTGCTCCGGTTTCCTCCCACAGTCCAAAGACACGTAGGTCAGGTGAATCAGCCATATTAAATTGTCCCTGGCCTGTCCAGGGTGTCTCCCCGCCTGCTGCCCAATGACTGCTGGGATGGGCTGCTGGGATAGGCTCCAGCATCCCCACGACCCTGAGTAAGGATAAGTGGTTTGGATAATGAATGAATGAATGAATATCTGTAAGATTTCAACAGCACATTCTCATTTTTATTACCCCCCCCCAACAAATATGTGTTGTAACATTCAGAACATTTTTCAGCCGTTCTGGCTACGTCATGAGAGTTTAACCCAAATCAATGTGCCACAATCAAACACTGCACAGTTTTCAAACATCTTTCACAATGTTCGTGAGAGTGATTTTTGGATAACACTGGTGCTGCTCACCTTATTACCCATTGCATTTTTTCACCATTCAACAACTGTTTAATGGTGGTGTCTCTGGTGTTTAGGACCTGGCTTTGGCAGCGAAGGAGGCCATGTCAGGGCAGCTGGAGGTGCTGAAGGCAAAGTATGATGATGTTCTTGCAGCCAGGAGGAAAGCTGAGCAGGAGATTGAGGCTTTCAGGCCGGTAAGACACCGTGGAAACTTTATGGAAAAAACACGGACACATCACTTGAAATACTAACTCCTGACCATTAGAGTTAACACGATGCTGGTATTGCTCAAGTGTTTCGACAAATATTGACCTTACAATACCCAATCATTTCAACCATATATACGGTCTTCAAGAATGTAGACAAAGCGACCTCGGCACGTATCTCTCTGGAGAGGCGGCTGGAGAACCTGGAAGTGGAGCTGGCGTTCCTGCAACGAGTGCACAAGGAGGTAATGTACAGTCAAGTGTGTCTATCCACCTGTCACCTAATGCAGGCTGAGTTCTTGAGTCAATGCCTGGATAGCAGAACGCCATTCATTTTAACACACTTACTTTAACAAAATGGTTATCATGTTTAAGACAGATAATGCTTAAGTGGAGACACTGTTGACTAGAAGACATGGGCAGGATGTAAACAGACCAATGGTAATCTCTTTGTAAAGATGTAGGGTGTTTGTAGTGTTGTGGTGGTGAAGTAGGATTAGGACGAGTGTAGGTAAGAGTTGAAAACACTTCAATTTATCACAGTACTCCTCAGCTAATCAAACAGTGTGCAAATATATGGTGCTTACTAAGTATAACCAGAACTACTTAAGAGTAAAACAAAAAACTTGTGTCAAGAATGCAGAAACCAACCCTTATTTAAAAAGAAAAGCCTAGCAGCATCAACACTAATGTGACCATTTTTTGTTCTTAACCTCTGACTGTGATCCCCACAAAGGAAATCGAGGAGCTGATGCGACAAATGTATTTATCAACATCCGAGGTGGACCTGACCTTTGGCCTGCCGGACATTTCCTCTGCCATCCGTCAAATCCAATCCCAATATGACAACATCGCTGCCAAAAACCTCCAGGTACAGAGGGACAGCAAAGCCACAACATGTTTAAAAATTAGCGTGCACGGGCGTCTGGGTAGCCTAGCAGTCTGTTATGTTATTCTGTTGCCTACCATCATGGGGATTGCCCGTTCGAATCCCCGTGTTACCGCCGGTTTGGTCTGGCATCTCTATGGATACTGTTGGCCATGTCTGCGGTTGGGAAGCCGGATGTGGATATGTGTCCTGGTCCGATGCACTAGCGCCTCCTCTGGTCGGTTGGGGCGCCTGTTCAGGGGGAAGGGGGAACTGGGGGGAATAGCGTGTTCCTCCCACACGTCCCCCCTGGTGAAACTCCTCACTGTCAGGGGAAAAGAAGCAGCTGGTGACTCCACGTGTATCGGAGGAAGCATGTGGTAGTCTGCAGCCCTCCCCGGATCGGCAGAGGGGGTGGAGCAGCGACCGGGACAGCTAAGAAGAGTAGGGTAATTGGCCGGGTATAATTGGGGAAGAAAGGGGGGGGGGTCCAAAAAAAAAAGAAGAAAAAATTAGCATGCACATTTTGCACACATCAAATACTTGGTACATGCAGATACCAAGTCTTTTTATGCTTGTTCAAAGGTAGTGTTTCAAACTATTTCATTGAACTTTACTTGTGTTAATTACTACTAGAATATGAAATGTAAAAGATTTTAAAAAAAATGGTTGATGCAGATCGCATGTTGTTTCAACTGTTCACATGTAGTCTTTGCACTGTTCACAGGAAATGGATGCCTGGTATAAGACAAGGTTTCAGGACCTGGGCAACGCGTCGACCAAACACGTTCAAAGTGTCCGCAGTGTAAGAGAGGAAATAGCGGGCTATAAGAAAGATGTAAGTATATTTATGGAACTCTCTATGTGGTTATCACTACTCCTTATTGTTTATATTAACACGTTTGTGTGTGTCTGTGTAGGTCCTCAGCAAGGAGAGTGAGCTTGATGCACTGAAAACCAGGAGTGAGTATTGGGAGGCTCAGATCCGTGATGCAGTGGAGAGGCACAAGAAGAAGGAGGAGGTATTGCAGGTAAACTAATTAAAATCTGATTGTCCTAAAATCTGGTAGTAGAAATGAACAGATAACTATTCCTGGACACTGCTCTCTTTTGCTTGTCTTCAATCTATAATGGCACGCATTGATATTTACTGTGGCTATATATAATGGCCTAATGTAAATGTTCTGCACACACCTCGGCAATTCTTCAAAATGCCGGTCATACGGTTGCAGAAATCCTCCTAAGAAAATCAATTCTGTTCCATTCTCATTATTTGATTACCACAGGAGCGTATAGAGGCAGTAAAACTGGAACTAAAGGTGACCAAGGAGAAAACTGCTCTGCTGCTGCGGGAATACCAAGACCTGCTGAATGTCAAGATGGCCCTGGAGATAGAGATAATAGCCTACAGGTGAAGTGAATACAGACACGGGTGCCGGGTGAGGGTTAACCTTAGGGGAGCTGATGATCATGCTGACTAAATATTTAAAGGTCAAGTGTTAAATGTAAGACAGCGTGCTTCAATTCTTGGGCTCTTTATTCAGAAAAAACCCTATAAAGGGTAGTGTTATTGGGCGGCATGGTAGCCCGGTTGTCATCACTGTTGCCTCACAGCAAGAAGGTCCTGGGTTCAAACCCCAGGCCGTCCCAGGTCCTTTCTGTGTGGAGTTTGCATGTTCTCCCTGTGTCTGTGTGGGTTTCCCCCAGGCACTTCGGTTTCCTCCCACCATCAAAAAGACATGCGTGTTAGGGTTAATACTCTTGTCTGTGCCCCTGACCAAGGCAATAGGAAGAAATCACTGGAGTTGGTCCCCAGGTGTTGCATGGCGGCTGCCCACTGCTCCTAGCTACACAGCTAGGATGGGTTAAATGCAGAGAGTAAATTTCATTGTATGTATGTACAAATGACAAATAAAAGTGTATTCTATTCTATTGCACATAGGAATGTTACTGCAAATGTGTGGCCCCACATACAGGGTATTTAGTTTCATTGCCTTGGTGTATGTCCATCTGACAGGAAATTGATTGAGGGGGAGGACAGCCGTCTGAACACCATGGTCCGCAGCATGTCGCTGACAGGAGGAGCAGTCATCCTTGCTGGTACTGACAGCATCCGGGCTTCCTCAGCCTCAGTTTTTGTGAGCTCAGGCCCTGCCGGGTCTCTGCCTCCGATGGCTGCGGGGCTCGGTGGAGCCCCCACCAGCAGGACCGATGATGGGACTGAGTTGGCCGCGAATGCTAATCGGGGACAAGTAGAAGTGATCTCATCAGAGAGCCAGACACACAGCTACATAAAGGAACAAGCGACCGAAATGTCCGAGAGGAAGACTCTCCTCATCAGGTGAGAGGAAAAAAAAGGGGCGATGTAACTTACGGAACATTCCGCCTCATATTTTTGGGAGCTAGGGAAGCTCGGTCTGTTAGGGACTTGCAGGCGTTTACATTGAGCTTCCAAATCGTTATCTGTCCGTACTGAATTGTAATGTTTTTTAACATTATATATTGCCACCTGCCACCCTCTCTTCCTAGAACAGTTAAGACGGATGAGGACACTTATGAGAGTGACACACAGGAGTGCACCATTACCATTTCTGGAGCGGCTGAAGACACAGACGAGGAATAGGATGTTGAACCCTCTTCCCCAAATCTTGCTATGCTAATCTCTGCTTTACATTTTAAATTTAAAGACTAAGTTTGAAGTTCACCACTTCAAATGATGTGCCATGTATCGCTCTCTGTGCTTTATCTTTAACCCACTCTCCCCGAGTCTCTCATTGCTTTCTTGTTTGCTCTTCCTAATCCTCCTGTGTTAGGAACATATCTTTAAGGGAAACAAATAAACAGAAAGCATTCATAAATGTTCCCAGTTTGCTCTTTATTTGAACAAGTATGTAATTTTAAAAACTGGAGTTATAACACCGGTTTAAGTCTACCTAAAGAGAGAAACCTTTAAATCACTTTTCATCATTTTATTCACATTTTCCTCATTGATTCATTTACCTCTATTTATGGAAGTCAACTATAGCAGCATAATCCTCCCCATTGAGATCTGGACAATTGCCCCATGTAAACCTTCTTCTCCTTTACACCATCATAAAAAATTATTCAAAAAAACAAAATAGCATATAGATTACAGTTAACTCCACAATAGGAGCTAGAGCTACATATAATAAAAACTCATTTCATGGCAGACAGGTAATTCATACCTTAATTACATTACATAGTGAGTAAATTGTATCTTACGCACATTCATACAGTCAGGTTCAGATGTGCTGCACAAACAGTACTGTATGGAGGCCAACTGCTGATTTAGCATCGACTGCCTTCATTGTCTCATTCCATGGGTACTTTTCTTTTACAGCAAAACAGGAATATAAAGATATGCAAACGCACTGTTTAATACCTTAATCCTGAGTGCAATTTACAGTATAAAGTCATTTGGGCCATTCCCAAAAAGGCAATATTGTTCAACCATTGCTTTTGAAAATCATGTATTCAAGGGAGAACCAATATTTTAAAAATACAAGATTATTCAAAGAAGTGCATAGGCTGTGTGTGTATATATATATATCTTTACTGTAAGAGCTTGGGTTCATCTCCTACTCCCCCTGCAAGGCGATACACAGCGAGGCTGACTTCATTTGCCAGGGCATCAGCACTCTCCTAAAATACAAGCAGCATATGTACAACATCAGCATTATCCACAATGCAAACACCCACAGGCATTTTTCCCCCTATAGTGACAATGTTCACTGTCAGAGGGTGAGGGAAAATGGTAGACGGAGGGTTAGAGAAAAACAAAAGACAAAAACAATAGTTGGGCTGTCGTTCTCACTAGGAGGGGTGCATCTCACCCTCCAAGGCCAATATGATTTGCATCTTGATACGCAATCAACAATCTGATTCATCTAGATCCATTTTAAGCAGTCAAAAGGCCGATATGATTGGATTCCATCCTTTCTTGACAATGCAGTGCGATTTTATGCAATTCAATACAGTGTGACACAATAGTGCAAGCAGATCCACTTTTATTCTACTAATGCTATAGTTTTAGAGCCAAAATTCTAATGCACATCTACTAAATGCAGTCATGATAAAGACTGTTAATATCCTATTTGCAATCTCATTTGTTGGTAGCAAAACATGAAAATCAATGTAACTTTTATAAAAGCAAAGGTTGGCCCACACTTGTGATCTATGTGTTTGGTGGTGTATTGTACATTTCCTCATGGTCTGTCGACATCCTTAAAACAATGGGGAGTGGAATGCACAGAGGGGAGAGGGGCGGAAAATTGGTGTTATACGAGCAAAGGGTGGGGGGCTCATGTAGCGTGCGTGTGAGCCTTCTCCAGCTGGCACAGAGAAAGAAAAGCATATTGAGGGAGACAGCTTTGAAAAAAAAAACACAGGGAAAAAACAAAGCAAAAGGAGCAGCTATAGCAATTATCAGATGCTAAAAAAACAAAACAAAAGATACACATATAATAGAGCTTTACTGACACACTGAAGCCTGCATCAATTTTTACATGATTCCCTATTAACTTTTGTCTGATACAAACTGTTTGAATCAATGTAGGCACATCTTTAACATTAAGCCCAGTGAATCAGCTCGAAATGGTGAACGTTTGCACCCCTAGTTCTCACCTGTGTCTCGGCTTCAGCGTATACTCTGACCACATCCTCTGTACCGGAGGGCCTGACAAAGGAACGCGCCTTTCTGTACTTTTTTACCAAGCTGTCGATGGCCCCCTGAAGTCCTGCTGGGCTCACTGTGCGTCTCTCTGCATCTGTAGTGTCTATCACCCTGCGGTCTGACACCTTCAGAACAAGGGAGAACACAGTGGCGTTAAGACTGTGGCAAAGTACTATAAAGCCTGGAAGAAGAGCTAGTTTATGGAAGACAAGAAATTTTCCAAGTCCGACTTGTATTGGGCTGAGTAGATGTGGTGCGTCTAGAAACAACTACACACATACACACCTTGACTTTGAGCTGCCTGTTGGGCAGGTCAGTGTAGATGGCATCCCACTGTTGGACAGTCATGCCCTTGATGGCTAGTATAGCTTCAATTATTAGCATGTCAGAAATGGCATCACCTACTGTCTACAGTAAAAGAAAAGACTATAAGAAATCCAATAAATGATATTAAAAATATGTATATTTCCAATGTAATTATCATCTGGCAAGAAAAAGAACACCAATGACAACATAACCTTATAGCATATAACTTCTATGGAACTGTGAGTGAGTCTAATGATCTCACCATATGATAATACAATAATTTTGTGTTTGTGGGTGTCTGTCTGTCTACCTGGTTAATGAGGTTGACAGTGTTGTGCAGCAGTATAGCTGCGCTCCTCCTTTCATCACTTGAGCTGGAATCGACTAATTGCTGGATCTTCTCCTCAGCAGCTTTACTGAACAACACCTGACCACAACAAAACCACAGTATGAATAAGTCGTAATACTGAATGCAATCAATAATATAAATTAATAAGTAATTTATTACTCCAGATCCAGTATCACCGCAGAGAAATAATTAGAAAAAATGTCAGCACTTTAACAATTCACAATGCAATACCACCATTTCCAGAGGTTTACAGGTGTCGTCTAGTATCACTGGTGTTCAGTTTGATCTCTGTGCATTTGTATTTTGTGTGTGTGTGCACGCGCGCAATTGACTCACCGTTCCATGGCCATTGGCCTCGAAGTACACACCTATGTCAAACTCCTGGGCTGCGTGGTGAAGGTGCTTAACTCCAGTCTTGGTACACCTCACTATTACCTAAAATCAAAGTAAGGTTTGAACAGATAACTCGCAAAAAGAAATGAACATATTCTTGAATTTCTTCATTACACTTGTGTGTTTGTATGTGTATGACAGCAAGAGAAAGAGTATTTGAGTTCTTACTTTCATAGTATCCTCCAGGTAGTGTGTTGAGCTGCCATTTGCATAAGCAGTTTGCACAACCGCTATCTTTAGGTTGAGGCCAGCCTAATGAAAAACATAATGCATATCTATGTCAATGTATGCGTCTGCCTGTCTGACTTCATAAAGATAAGACTAATGAGTTTTAGCTAGAGCCTACTCATGGTGTATTTTTTGTGCGTGTGAGAGAATATACCTGTGTGAGCAACTCTTTGAGGAAAGTACTGATAAGTGTGGCTATCTTGTCTCCATCCAGCAGATGGAACCTTCCTTCAGTGTCACTGTAGTAATACACTATACGATCCGCATCGCCATCGAATGAACAGCAACGCTCTCCCACATTCATCTTAATATCTATGGAGAAAGTAGGAGAGACGAAGGGATAAAGAGCAAGAGAAAGTGAAAGAGAGAGTAAGAGAGAGCGAGAAATGGAGAGATACAGTGATAGAGGGAAAGAGAGAGACATTGTCCTTACATCTGAGTGACAAAGTCAGTTTACTATGTTTTCGCTCAAGATGAAGGTAAATGTAATAAGTCACTCTGGGGTCAGTTATTTAAAGGGCTACAAAATGTAAATATAAAAGTAAAGTGAGATGAGGTTGAGACCATGAACAGTAGAAAGTTTTTGGCAAGTTGCTGAATAGTCTCTACCTAGTGGTCAAGCGTGGGACCTTTGATGTTAGAGCAGATGGATCAAAGGTCATAACACCAAATCTGCCGTTTATATGGCCAGTCATTATGTGCTATAATAAAAGTGTCAAATATTGCTGAGTATAAAGCATAGATAAGAAGTAAGGTAGGTAAGATGTGTAATTAACTAATACTCACCGTAATGTCTGTCATGACCAAATCAATATCAATATCACCAGGGGAGACAACAGCATTAATGAGTAAATTATTTGATGATATGAATACGATTTTCACCTCCTCTTGCAATGGCATTGGCAATGCACTAACAGTTGCCCACACAAGAGTATACACAATCACATATGCTCTAATCCTAATGTTTGCAGCAGAACAGGTTGAAGCAGTGGACAGGTAGATCACCATTCAAAGTGGATGACCTGGGTCCAATCGCTCCATGGTGTAAAGCAATGGCCTGGTTTAGGTTTCCTTGAGCAAAACACCAAACCCCTCTATCAGTCCCGTTTTGTAATTGCTACTGTTTTAGACCCAGTAATGTAATTACATGCATTAGAAATCACTTTGGATTATTTGACAACACCATCTCAGATCTAAATGGCTTAGTCATACCTGCAGGAGCTTTCTGTTGCACTTTGACAAAGTCAGCTCCACACTGGTAGTTGAGCTTTCCACCAGTGCCATCGTTGAAAAGGGATATCTGAAGCCCCTTCTTTATGTGTCCTTCCATCTCCCGAATCTTCAGAGCCCCAATCCCATTGGCACCATCTACCACAAGGTGCTTCTGGTCATCTGTTCGATTGGGCACCTACCAGAGGGAAAAAGACAGATGAATTGACAGAGGGCAGGATTGGTTAGGATAATAAATGGATGAGAAGAGTGTTAAATAGTTGAGGTCTTGTTATCTTATCATGTAGTGTTTTGGGCAAAATTACAGGTGTTTGCTGGCTAACATATGCAAATTCACAATCATACAATTATGGACAAGAGCACAAATAGACACACAGTATTTTCTTACATCACTGGTGAGTTGAAGGAAAGCTTGGGACAATTTGTTGTAGTATCCCTCTACTGTAGCTTCTCCGTATCGACCTTGTGTGTTCTGGCAGCACACCATGTAATGGAGCTGAGGTGTGGTCACCAAACCATAGTCTAGTAGAATAAAGGAATACAGGAAAAATCAAAAACAAAAACAGAACGGGACATTTTTTAATGGAAATGAATGAAATAAAAAATAACCAAGCAATTACATGTAGGCATACTTGAATGATTAAACTTGCCTTTACTGTGACCACCAAGGGCAGAGACTCCATCCAACACTGCCTGTGATAGGCTGGCACTACTGCTCCTACAGTTAGAGGACACATTGTACCTGATGGCTATAGGTGCTCCTGATAAACTTTTCAAATGGTTAATTTATTAAAAGGTCATCATATGAAGTGAGATGTTTTTTGTTTGGAAACGTGTGTGTCACCAATGTATGCTAGAATATTCTCAAGCATGTATTTAAGCCATTTTGTCTCAATGCAAGTGGCTTGATCAAATTTCTTAAATGTCTCTATCAACAGATGGTCTGTATCATGGTAAATGTTGAATATACATTTACCATTTTGTATATTTTTTTTATACACAAATCCTTCCATCACAAAGGCATGAAGGTCAATGAATAGCCAACACAGCATTGTATACAACACTGGTTAAGCATTAGGATGCAAATACAGAGGGCAAATTTATAAACAGGTGAGAGGGGTATACATTCAACAACACTAATAGTTTCTAATACACACCATATTTTTAAGCAAGCAAGTGAAACAAGCGATATATATGCCATCTATGTCAACTGAAATATTTGGCAATTTTTGATGTTTCTTTTCAGTCTCTATGAGAACCAGACACCAATACCTTTTACCTGGTATCTTTTCCCACAAAAACATTGGCTTCCTCGGCCAGGTTTATGCCCTCCCTCTCTATGATGTCTTTTAGAGCGGTTAGCAAATCTTCTTCCTCTGCATTGGCTAACTGGGTGGCATAGACCTCCCAGGCCGGGGTCACCATCTCCCCCATAGGGTCAATCAGCTTCACCCCATTGTCTTCCTAGAAAGGCAAGATAGAAGATGAACTAAGTTGGGCAAAAGTTTGAAAATAGAAAGGGTAATGGATATAAATCTAAAAGGTGTGTGTGTGTGTGTGTGTGTGTGTGTGTGTGTGTGTGTGTGTGTGTGTGTGTGTGTGTGTGTGTGTGTGTGTGTGTGTGTGTGTGAGTAAGAGAGGCAGGAAGGAGAGAGACAGATGGAAGAAAGTGAAGAAAGAAAGAAGGAGGGAGAGAGATCAAGTATAAAGTGAAAATTAATCAATACAAGGCAACCTTCCCACAAAAATAGTAACAGAAGATGAACTGTAACTTGTGCCGTGTCCATGGACAACAATTTCTGACTGAAATAGACTAGGTTACAGCTTTAAACATTAACCCTGAATTCCCTCATAATTTTTTTTAATCTAAAGTAATGACAGTACAGTCCATGCTGCAGCCGGAAAACCTTAATTCAAGATAAGAAGAGAGGTTAATATATTTGAATGTCTTCGCCACCTCAGGATTGTGTGAGGCAGTGACCATCACTCCGATGGTGGCTTTGGTCTTTTTGGAGCGGAGTGTGGCTAGTAGGCCCATTCGGAACATGATGTGGTCCAGGTGTTGGGCGTTGTCTCTAAAGCCAGCAGTGCCATACTGCAGATCCAAGCCCTTGGGTTTGGGATGCTGCATGGACTTCTGGGTTACTTCTTGAAACTGGGCCATTACTGAAATACATGACCATAACGAGAAGTTTTAGTAATGTCTCTCTTTAAGTAGAAAAAAGTTTATCACGTATGCAGTAGATAGGTTTATGGTAGAGCTGTTGTTGTTTAATTTCACAGAAAGCGTTTAAGCTAAATAGCATGTGAACTACACGAGTAGCCAATAGAACCTACTTTATTTGTCAAAACCTCTGACTGGAGCAAATTTGAGCTTCGTCCTGTCTTATTTCCAACAGTCAGCCTAATAGCCGGAATATAAGATAAATTTCTGGTTTAAGTAAACTTTGCAAATCAAACACGCTGCAAGCAGCTAACTGTGTTAAAGACAGCCTACTTCATGTTTAAAAATGTCTGATGAAAATAATGAATTAGAACGTCAACCGAAATGATCGGAACAAAATAAGGACAAAGTTTACAATAACAACCGATGGTGCATATTAGCAACCAACCCACTAAGGGAGATAAGCTCAATAAAATGCGGCAGTTGTTCATTGAGTTTATAACTGAACGAGACCAACTGTCGAGCAAAACTAGCAACGAAACATTAACTCTCAAATAAAACATCAGTTCGCATTGCGAGCTGAAAAGTCGTTTCATTAAACTTACTGACTTGTATTTCTTGAGAGATTCAGCAAGACAGCGAATGGAAATTTTCCTGTTTAGCCCTCCACTGGCGACGTGGCTGCACTTCCGGATACGTCACGTCACGCGGGTAGGGCGCTTTTTTCACTGAATAAATACAGGCGCGCTGACAAATGCGGCGGAATTCGTGTTTCGCCGCTTATAGTCACGGCGTTTTATTTGATTTTACTGCAGAGCACAAATCATTGGAGAAGAATAGCTCGTTTTCTTTTACGTTTTTTTTCCTATTCGGTGATTGACTACCATCTCCCTTAAAGTCATAAGCTTTAGCCTACCTTTTCTGGCTCACACACGCACACGCACGCGCACGCACACGCGTTCCTGCTCAAAAGCACGAAAAGCGCCTTTCAGTCCTAGAACCCTCGGAAATTGAAATGCAGACATTTTGTTGATAATCTGTTTATCCTTGCCTTGGAGATGTTGCTGTGGGACAACATAGTCATAATACCATGTAGTATAGCCAACATAGTCATAATACCGGCTGACTGCAAACAAGACCCAAGTCCACTGTGGTATACATTTACCACGCTAAATGATATCACATTAGGGGGGGATCAACTGTTAGTTCCACCATTATGTCCCGTCTGTGGGTTCAGATATCGTGCAAACCTGCTTGATGCATATAGGCCCACATGCAGCAGCAGCAGCGCATAAGCTCCAGTAAATTAACCCTTTGGCGCATCGTGGAAACGCGTCCGTGCTCCCCCTTTAAGAACACGCCATCGTGTTTGCGCGTGGGACGGGTCGTGTGTAGGTTTGTTTGACGAGTTGTCATTCCGTCTTGTTCAGCCACCGATGCTCGGGGTGGACAAGTGTCGATAGGCACGCAGAGAGCTTCAGTTAATAAATAAACCACAGGGAAGGAAGGCAGGGAACTCTTCCATCTTTTCTTTTTTTTTCTTCCTTTTTTTGCGCCGCGCAGCGTTGGCGAACGCCACCGGGGAGTGGCGCGCATCTACTGTCGACCGAGGAGAGGGCCGACCGACGCTCACAAGCGGACACTGCTGATCAGACCAAACAGTTGCTTTATCCGCTCACATCTTTCAAAACCAGACATCCGAAAGCTTTTCCGAGCGTTCATGCGGGGAAATAAGCAGCCGGCCGATGTCCCCTCCAAACGGAATATTTGACCGACCCATGGATTTTTGACATAGGTGCGACATTTTTAATAACAATTCTGCAGGGGTTACACAGGGGCTTCGCTTGTTTAGCATTTTTCTACTTGCCTTTTTTCCCCTTCTACATTATTGCAGCGGGGGCGAGAAAATACGCCTCATTGCCTGCCGAGTGTTACGTAACTGTGTGGCTTTTAGCTGTCCAAGGTGCTGAATTGAAGAGCCGTAGCCTAAAACCGGACAAGCCGAGGGAATTTGCGACCTTGCGTAAGTCCGCCCATGTCACCGAGCATAATATCAACGTGACCGAAATATCTGATGTAAAAAAAAAAAAACCTTTTTTTTCTCATTCATGTGAACCGATCTTGTCTCTTTTTCTTTTTTTCTTTTTGTCGTCCACAGAGAAGGTCACGGGCCTACACATCAGGGGATTCGAGGAGGAAGACGCCGCAATCGGTGTCAGAAACCCCGGATAAGCAGTTTTAGTTTCTTCTTCTATTTTTTTTGCCGTTCTTGGTGCAATCCTGAGGTGGTCTAATCAAGAGAGAGAGAGAGAAAATGTCGGGGCAGACGCTCACGGATCGCATCGCTGCTGCGCAGTACCAGCTAACGGGATCAGATATGGCACGCGCCGTCTGCAAAGCCACCACTCATGAAGTGATGGCGCCCAAGAAGAAGCACCTGGAGTGTAAGTGTGCCCGCGGTTATACCCCACAGGGTAGCTCTGAAAACGAGTCTATAGAACCCTCACCTACTATAGACAAATTATCCCCCCCCTCTCTCGCTCTGTCTCACACATACACACACACACACACTCATTAGGAACTATATTACTTATTTTCCCTTTATTATGTATTTTCCTTCCCCTAGCTTAATATAATGGCCCCACTGGTGACCCTTTGTGTCAACCTCCGGTCACTGTGAAGGTAGCTCACAGAGGCTGATGAAAGAGAGAGAGAGAGAGAGAGAGAGAGAGAGAGAGAGAGAGAGAGAGAGAGAGAGAGAGAGAGAGAGAGAGAGAGAGAGAGAGAGAGAGAGAGAGAGAGAGAGAGAGAGAGAGAGAGAGAGAGAGAAGACAAGACAAGACAGACAGACAGACAAAGAGGTCATAATTAAAGGTAGACAGGCCATTTAAAGAATAGGCGTAACTGTCACAGTGGGTCCTTATCACCTGTGAGCCTACAAAGAGCAGTTTACATGAGTGTGCATGTGCCCACATAGAGACAACCCTCCACTTCTCTGTACACCCACATCTACATTACGCCAATGTAAAGCCCACGCCTTTCTACAGGTCCAAAGTAAGTTAAGACTCTCAGTTTAAAATCTCCCACCAAAACAGTGTCCTGGCTAAATAAAAATATCAAATCTCACAGCTTTGCCAGCACCATCTTGAAATGACAGCCAGGGTTACCTCATGACAAATCATGATTAATCACTGTCATACGCCGGAGCCACAAAAGTCAGATCAATGGAACTCCGCCGCATACTGCTGATGGATGGTGTGATCACCTCTGAATGTGTTTTAGATTGTTAGTCTCTATTTTTGTGTATGTGTGTGGTCCCTGTACAGGCCAAGGCTTGTGTCTTCGACTAGGGCCTTATATCGTGCGATCTTCTCCCCTGTTGAATAATTCATCCATCAGCCAATGACTGCCTTGCATTATTTACACAGCCAAAGGTGACAATGCTAATGCTAGCATGGGTCGGAAACCACTTCTTTTTCTCCCTCTGCAGTGTGTGTGTGTGTGTGTGTGTGTGTGTGTGTGTGTGTGTGTGTGTGTGTGTGTGTACCTACACACAGGGTGTTGTGATGCGTCTAGTGCAGCAGTGTGTAGTTGGAGGGAAGGTGCATGTGTTCTTCCAACCCGCTTGTGTCCTTCTTGCCCTTAGCTTGCTGCCGCTGGCTAGCCTTTGTGGCGAATAGGGAAGCATCCTAGCGTGTAAGCCTTCCCTTGCCAGTACATAGCCTCTCCTTCACCAAGACTCCTGCCAGGCCTCCCCGTGGCCACACGTGGTAACTGGGGTCTTGCGGCCCCAGGCTAACTTGGCAGGGGATCTCGGAGCAGCAGTGGGCCCCAGAGATATGGTGTGCAGGCCCACCCTGGTGGACATGCCCTGGCACCTATCAACCACTGCCCCGCTGCCTTGTGGGTGAGTTTGGGAAGACATAAGGCTAAGGGAGCTTACCCCAACAGAAAAGCAAGCTGTGGCGGCACGCTTCGAGGCGGTTTCCGAAAAACTGGATTTCCGGCAGCCCCCTGCAGTTGTGTGGAGGTGCCGGTCGTCTAGGGATCCCCCTTGCCATCGGAACCATCTCCTCTACAATCAAGTCATGTGGCGTTGGGAGAAGCGCACCCCCCATGCCACTTTAAAAACCATCTCTGCGCAGGTATCTTCTGCTATCTGAGTCCTCAAAGGACCCTCAAATAGAAGAAGATGGTCATCATCGGGCACGATGGACAACCAACAAGCACAAGTGTGTGTGTGTGTGTGTCCACTCATGTGTTTACCCTGGGATCATATACTCAAACCTTACAGTTGTTAATGGACACACCAGTGGGACAGTTTTGCCATTGGCGGTACAAGTCATAGCTCACTTTCTCCAACAACAAGAACAAAATTGTACTACCTATTATATCCATGAATGCTAGAGTTAAATGTAGGAATAAAGCTTATAGAATTACAACACGAATCAACAAGCTGAATAGACAACCATATGGACAATGTTGCCATATGCATTTTATTGGGTTGATGAGATTTGTGTGGAAATACCGTACCAATTTTCCATGGCAATTCTACAAGCTACATGTATATATAGGCCACAGTCCCCCTTTCTCACTCTTATCTTGGCAGGACACTCAGGGCCAAGAGGGAAATTTAAACCTCAAAACTACAAAATATTCCACTTCAAGTGACTCTGACATGAGACTTAGTATTCAACCTACTAAGTTTTTTGCGGTTGTGTTGAGGTTGTTAAAATATTGTAGCAGGTACACAACCTAGTGCATTTATTTCTGCTGTGAGGTGCTATGCCATAAACTTCAACAGACTGAGTTCACTCCACAGACGTCACAATAAAACTCCAAGTGTGGTGAAACCTCAAATACACAAGTGTTTGTGTATTTGTGTACCTGGCAATTTGTAACCACAGCACTATATAAATCTGGCTGCATGTAATGTGTGATGCTCTGATGAAGACACGTCAATGAAGATATGTATCAGCAAGCCAAATATGGCCAAGAAAATTAATGGCTATCTGATGCTAAGTTTTGGAGTTTGATGCTGAGCTCATATTTGACATATGGGAAGTACCAATGTGGGTCAGTGTTAGAGTGTGGAGTTTGCATATTCCCTCTATGTCTGTGAGTTTCCTCCGGGTGCTCCACTTTCCCCACACTGTCCATGTTAGCTGAATTGGAGACTCTAGATGGCCCGTAGGTACGGCTTAGAGAGTGAATAATTGTGTGTCAATGTGTTGACCATGCAACGGACTGGCAACCCGCCCGGGGCGTCTCCCTGCCTTCTGCCTGAAGTGTGTTTGGATTAAGCCACTAGCCTCTCGTGACCCTGACAAAGAAAATGAATGGATGTACGCAGATCCCAGTCATTCATTATCCAGACCATCTTTGATATCATCGAATATGTCCAGGTTTGACTTTTCCTGCACCCCTTATTCCTTGCTGGCGCTGTCTTCCTTTGTCATAGCGACACAGCTTATGAACCCTGGGACGGGTGCAGTGCGGTTGTCACGGAAACAGATTGACGATGCTGAGGAGACTGTGGAAGGTAGAGGGAGAAAGAGAGTGCTGTCACTTCCAGAGAATAGACATAAGGCCAGTGTTCGATGCCTGTTGGTTGGCTCCAAGTGCAGTATTGAGCAATAAATTTACAAAACAAGTTTTTATTTTGGTCGTTTTCCAATATGGCATGAATCTGAGAAACTCTGACAAGTTTGTGTCTTCCAGAGTCAAAAAGAAAAATATATTCCAGGTGGCAGAATATAGCTTCTGGTCATAAAATGTGCTATATTCATTTCCAGAGCCTCAAAGGGGAAAGCAATAATTAGTTGGGAGTACTAATGGGAATTGCATTGAAATTTCCCCTAGTCATGGGTGTGATCCTCTGATATTTCTTCTATCTGAAATATGTGTTGCATTAAAAAAATGCAGTTGCAATACACATAATTAGTATAAACCATCTCTCTCACTCACTCTCTCTCTCTATATATATATGTATATACATACATACATACATATATATATACACTACCGTTCAAAAGTTTGGGATCACATTGAAATGTCCATATTTTTGAAGGAAAAGCACTGTACTTTTCAATGAAGATAACTTTAAACTAGTCTTAACTTTAAAGAAATACACTCTATACATTGCTAATGTGGTAAATGACTATTCTAGCTGCAAATGTCTGGTTTTTGGTGCAATATCTACATAGGTGTATAGAGGCCCATTTCAAGCAACTATCACTCCAGTGTTCTAATGGTACAATGTGTTTGCTCATTGGCTCAGAAGGCTAATTGATGATTAGAAAACCCTTGTGCAATCATGTTCACACATCTGAAAACAGTTTAGCTCATTACAGAAGCTACAAAACTGACCTTCCTTTGAGCAGATTGAGTTTCTGGAGCATCACATTTGTGGGGTCAATTAAACGCTCAAAATGGCCAGAAAAAGAGAACTTTCATCTGAAACTCGACAGTCTATTCTTGTTCTTAGAAATGAAGGCTATTCCATGCGAGAAATTGCTAAGAAATTGAAGATTTCCTACACCGGTGTGTACTACTCCCTTCAGAGGACAGCACAAACAGGCTCTAACCAGAGTAGAAAAAGAAGTGGGAGGCCGCGTTGCACAACTGAGCAAGAAGATAAGTACATTAGAGTCTCTAGTTTGAGAAACAGACGCCTCACAGGTCCCCAACTGGCATCTTCATTAAATAGTACCCGCAAAACACCAGTGTCAACATCTACAGTGAAGAGGCGGCTGCGGGATTCTGGGCTTCAGGGCAGAGTGGCAAAGAAAAAGCCATATCTGAGACTGACCAATAAAAGAAAAAGATTAAGATGGGCAAAAGAACACAGACATTGGACAGAGGAAGACTGGAAAAAAGTGTTGTGGACGGATGAATCCAAGTTTGAGGTGTTTGGATCACAAAGAAGAACGTTTGTGAGACGCAGAACAAATGAAAAGATGCTGGAAGAATGCCTGACGCCATCTGTTAAGCATGGTGGAGGTAATGTGATGGTCTGGGGTTGCTTTGGTGCTGGTAAGGTGGGAGATTTGTACAGGGTAAAAGGGATTCTGAATAAGGAAGGCTATCACTCCATTTTGCAGCGCCATGCCATACCCAGTGGACAGCGCTTGATTGGAGCCAATTTCATCCTACAACAGGACAATGACCCTAAACACACCTCCAAATTGTGCAAGAACTATTTAGAGCAGAAGCAGGCAGCTGGTATTCTATCGGTAATGGGGTGGCCAGCGCAGTCACCAGATCTGAACCCCATTGAGCTGTTGTGGGAGCAGCTTGACCGTATGGTACGCAAGAAGTGCCCATCCAACCAATCCAACTTGTGGGAGCTGCTTCTGGAAGCGTGGGGTGCAATTTCTCCAGATTACCTCAACAAATTAACAGCTAGAATGCCAAAGGTCTGCAATGCTGTAATTGCTGCAAATGGAGGATTCTTTGACGAAAGCAAAGTTTGATGTAAAAAAAATCTTATTTCAAATACAAATCATTATTTCTAACCTTGTCAATGTCTTGACTCTATTTTCTATTCATTTCACAACATATGGTGGTGAATAAGTGTGACTTTTCATGGAAAACACAAAATTGTTTGGGTGATCCCAAACTTTTGAACGGTAGTGTATATATATAGAGAGAGAGAGAGAGAGTGAGTGAGTGAGTGAGTGAGTGAGTGAGTGAGTGAGTGTCAGTTTTTTTATTCCCCTGTTTTAACCTCTATAGGTCTGATTTCCCGTGTCACAAGAACATTAGGGGCGTTTGTCTTAATCCTCTCTTTTGGGGAAACGTTTGATGGAATTTGCTATGCAGGCTCACACAGTTGTGTCTAGGGACAATTAGATTTGACAATGAGGGCAAAAAGGAAAAATGTGATGTGAGAATTTCTAGAGAGCAGATAATCTGTGGAAGTTCAAGTGAATGAGCGCAATCTCATTAACACCAAGATAATGGGTTCAAATCTATCTGAGATCACAAATACTTATTTCGTGGCCACGGATAAGTTTCAAATAATTTTAGTAAAAATGTTGAGGGTGCGGATTGATGATGTCACAACCATGCCTTGCACCTCGAGTGCTGATTGCTCTCACCAGCAGATTTAGAAATTAGGCAGCTAAACAATTAACAACACAATATCATATAAATTACCTTACAAACGATTTACGAAAGAGTGCAGATGATAGAGAAATGAACGTGGGTCACTGACTCGTTGTCAAAAGCGGGTGCGCAATCCCGCGCTGGGCATGCTGGTCATGGACGTGACATCGTCATTCCTAGCCCCCAAAATGTTTTACTAAACCTATTTAAAGCTAACTCGTGGCCACGGAATAAGACATGCATTACTATTTTGTGGCCACAAAAGAAAAGAAAAAATCCTCTGTGTCACCTCCGAGGCCCCATGCAACCCCATTCTCGCTTCTGGTTTATTTAACCTGGGCTATTCTTATACCTTTAACCCTACAGACTGGTTGGGGTTCGACGAGGGCCACAGTCAGAGCATACAGCTGAAAATAAATACATACATGCACGCACATGCACTCACCCACACACAGTGAACACAGATAGATATGCAAACACGCTCGCAGGCTACACCTATACAATAGCTTCAGGCGGCCCTTCCCAAACTGTTTATTCTTATAGCTCTTCTGACAACTGTGGATTACTGTAAGAGTCTTTATTTAGATCAGCCTATCCTTATTAGACACACATACACTCACACTCACGCTCACATACAGATACACATGCACACAATCTCAGCACCAGTTTGCTTTTCCAGTGTGTCAGTGTGTGTTTGTGTCAAGTGAAAATAGCGCTCCAACAAGAGACGGCACGAATTATAGCCTACGTACTGTAATGGCCCATGTGGTTCGTAATTGCACGATGACAAATAAATGTGAGGAGATAGCCACACACATGCTCAGCATAGAATGAGTGAAAGGACTGAAATCACGACTGGATATGGTTCTGTGTGCACTGTGTGAGCATGAGCGCTAACTTGTACGGCAGCCATGCCTGTGACACGAGTTATGTAATCGTGTTTTAGCCACGGTGGTCACTCTTTGCATGAGTGTGTAGATGCACTTGCATATTTTTGTTGTGCGCGCATTTGCATGTGCGTTCGTGCAACATTTGAAATGGCTGCAGAGGTCATCCTTTTTCATCCATTTCACTCTGATCAATGATGAATGATGCAACGAGAAGAGAATAGGTGGGCAGAGACCTGGAGGCTGCGGGAAGAATTGACCTGATTTGAGAGGAACAGAAAGTTGGCCATTTTAAATCAAATGCAAATGCAAATAATAAATAATAATAAATAAACGAGAAGAAATGATTGCTACAGTGAGTCGCAGAAAATAGACAAAACATGTATTAGGCAGAAATAATGCATTTGTTCGCGTTTTACCTTCATATTGATTTGTAGTTTGGCTCATTATCCAGTCCCATAACAGGAACGTCTGGAGAGATAATCCCTTCATTATGACACAATCATTTCACCATAACCAGTTACATCAACAACAGTAGCTACAACACAGCTCTCAAAAGCTGATAATGGGTATGTGGTGTTATGTACACATGGGATAATAATATTGGGAATGTAGGGTCAACAGAGTACGTGCATGTGTGTGTGCATGCATGTGTGTGTTTACGCTGAAGGGGGAAGGGCAGTAAGGCCACCACCGAGGCAGACCCCTCACCAGTGATTAGTAAAAATCGGCCAAACAAAGCCCCTACCACCCCCATCCCTCTATCCCCCTCAGCCTGTCATCCTTTTATGACATTGAACAACCCCCATTTCCTTTTCCTGTCTTACTGCCCCACCCAATGGTCAATCCATCTCAGGCTAGATTTGTTACACTACACATACCTGTGCTCATTATCATGTCTGCGCTTTTCTGTCGGTTGCTCTCTGTTGCTCTTGCCTCCTGCCCCTCCCTCATTACCTTGTTGTATTTCCATCTGCTGTAGCTGCAGGCTGGTCTTCAGTTGTATTTCAGGCACAGCCAAGGTCTGGTCGATATAACAGCCTTCATTGTCCCAGGTGGCTGCCAGTATGAGCTGCCCTCCTTTGTTGTGAGTTATTCAGCTACACGCAGTTTTATCCGTACTGTCGGATAAAACGGCTGTCAGTGTTAGTGGACTAAGCAGGTCTGCATGGACTGGGCCATCCTTACTACATTCTATTTTAAAAAGCCCCCAAAATAGCGTAGCAGTCTATTCAGCTGCCTACCAACACGAGGATCGGTGGTTCGAATCCCCGTGTTACCTCCAGCTTGGTCGGGCGTCCCTACAGAGACAATTGGCCGTGTCTGTGGGTGGGAAGCCGGATGTGGGTATGTGTCCTGGTCGCTGCACTAGCGCCTCCTCTGGTCGGTTAGGGCGCCTGTTCGGGGGAACTGGGGGGAATAGCGTGATCCTCCCACGTGCTACCCCTGGCGAAACTCCTCACTGTCAGGTGAAAAGAAGCGGCTGGCGACTCCGCATGTATCGGAGGTGGCATGTGGTAGTCTGCAGCCCTCCTCGAATCGGCAGAGGGGGTGGAGCAGCGACCGGGACGTCTCGGAAGAGTGGGGGTAATTAGCCAAGAACAACTGGGCAGGAAAAAAGGGTGTTAACCCCCCCCCCAAAATAAAGGTTAACATGTTGAAAGTTTCACTTGTGGTATTGTAGCGTGATTTCAGGGAGCAGGTGGGATCGAATCTGAGTTCCCTGCACCACGGGCGACAGCGCTAACCACGCTAACCGGACCGTAGCCAATGGGCTAGTGCAGTGGTGGCTAATAATGTGCTATGGAGAGCCATGTGTACGCAGGTTTTAATTCCAACCCGACTCCACACCAGGTGATTTCACTGATACATTCTTCCTCTGGTTGAAGGGTTGCTAATCAGTGAAATCACCTGGTGTGGAGTCCGGCTGGAATGAAAACTGCATACACAGGGCTCTCCATGGCACATGGTTAGCCACTCGTAGGCTAGCGAGTCAACACATCCGTGTTCGTACAGTTACAGTATCTATTTTTTTCTTTTGCAGCTTTCGGCTATTTTACTTGGTTTCAAAATGAAATACATTTCTAGTGATTCTTAATTTCTCATTATTCCTACAACAATTTAATTGAAAATGCCCGTCTCTGTTGCCATGTTTTATTGCATAGTCATAACGTTGTTTTCCACACTGTTGCACGTCAGGAAATCTAGTTGGCTGCATAATCCTCAACAATTTGCTGAATGACCAGATTTGAAATGATTTGAAATATTTACATACTCAAGTGTCTCTTTTTCACTCTTGCCATTTCTTTGCTAGCCACCTTATTCCTAGCCCCCATGATACCTTGCCTGAATTATGGGCGCGACGTCCGGCGCGACCCGTCACTGAACCGGAACCGATGTTTTCCATGGTAACGGTACGCTAACCGTCTTCGATTTGTACGGCATCTCATTCATTCACGAAGCTCTAGCCAGCCAAATTAGCTAATGATGTGGGAACACAACCTCACGGAGCTCAAACAGGGGGACATAAGAATGCCTTTGCCGTCCGTAACAGATGGTTGGGAAGATGACGTGAAGAAGTGGCCTCGTATCACGTACGCTAGCATTTTAGCTATTCTGTTGAGTCCGTTGCCTGTGACGGTAAGGCAATGAGCAAATTAAAAAGCTCGGAGGCGTGCCAGTATCTACACAGCAATAAAGTCGGCCGAGTATTATTTAAGGATGTTGGAAACGACTTTGTCTGCCTAAAAGCAGTCATAGAGCCGAATCAGAGCCTGCACGTATCTCATCATAAGCCTTGGGTGCTAGCATCAGTGACAGGTGACATACAGACAGCGGGTTGCTCAGATATTGCACGGCCAGGACGCTCTTGTAGTCATGCAGCAGCAATTCTGTGGAAGGTCAGTAAAACAATGAAAAGACATGCAAAAATTTGATTTTATTGGGATATTTTTACAAATAAATTTACTGAACCGAAAATTGTACTGTACTTCAATTAATTCACTGCTTAAGATGTTGTTGTTGCTGTTGTTTTTGTTGTTGTTGTGGCACACAACCTCAAATCTCACAGCTAACTATGTACATTTAGTCAAGTATTGTGCTTGAGCACAATTTTGAGGTACTTATGCTTTACTTGAGTATTTACATTTTATACTATACTATACTATACCATACCATACTATACTATACTTAGTGCCACCTCGACCAACTACAACATTAAAGTTGCCTACTTCTTACATATTAATGCATCAATATGATTCAATAACAATATAATACAACTGACAGTAGCAACTATGCATTATTGAGTACTTTTACATTTGATTCTTTAAGTGCATTTTGTTGCTGATAATTCTGTACTTGTACATTTTGAATTTCGAATGCAGAACTTTTACTTGCAATGGAGTATTGTTATACTGTGGTATTGCTGCTTTTACTTTAGCAAATGATCTGAGTACTTCTTCCCCCACTGTTTGATAATGAACTAAGGTTATTTCATTCAATGTAGGTTGAGGGTGCAGTCAGGCAGGGCAAGACAGGGATGTCATGCACTGATGAGTAGAGGAAGTGGAATTCTGGTATGAGGAAGAATGTAGGGCTGGATGTAGGGCTAAACCAATCTAAGTAGGTGTTGTATGGGGGACTAGGGTTGGCTAATTGGAATCTAACTTGCACATAGACATCGGGATACATAGCCCAGGTTTAATATTTTCAAAATAAATATTCTGTATCTGTTGGTTAAAACAGGTAATGAAATTAGCCCCTGCCAAATAAAGGGTAACATTAAATGTCTGTGGCAAGTAAAAAAATTCATGTCACCTGCCTGTTACCATGGCAGATAGGTTTTTCTTACACTAATAATGTTTTTAAAAACAAAGCTTAAGTTAAGAATAGCCAGGGATAGTCAGATTCTGAAAACTGAAAAAATGTGGTGTAATATACAAAGCTAGCAAACTAGTCGACATCATGTTAACTTACTCTTCTTCTCAGGTGGCCTCTCGTAACCCAGAAAAAGTGTTGGGTAAGGGTTATCCAGCGTTGGCTTATCACTTTGTTGATATTCTTATCAACAAAGTGAAACGAGCAAACAAAGAGTTTGATGGGGCTTTATTAAATTTAAGTTCTTTAGCCAATTTCGTTTTGCCTCGTCTTGTGGGAGGCAGTGGAACGTGTACCATCACTGACAGGAACTGTCTGATTTAGTTTTAGGCTCATGGTCGAAGCACTCCCGTTTAAGCCACTCATTAAGTTTTGTCTGGTTGTACGTACAACCACGAACAGCACATGTCCCCGAGCTCCTTAACGACATTTTATACGTAGGTTAGCAACTTTTATTGTCTTTTTTTTTAAACACGAACAGCAATAGCTAACACTTCTTCAGCCAAATCTGCCGCTGGTTTGTAATACTGCTTCCGCCGAACACCGGAAGTATTACCCATAATCGTTTCTCCAGTGACCCCCTCAGGAAACTCGTGGATACCCTTCCTGTCGCTCTCTTTCTTGCTCTCTCTGTTGGACTCTTTCACTCATTGTATTTCCCTCCCTTCCTCTCTCTCCCTTCCTCCCTCTCTCTGTCTGTCTGTCCGTCTATTTTTCTTGTCTCTTTGGGCTTATGTAGTATGAGTGGAGAAGAGGTTGTGAAGATGGGGCTCGTTCTGTGAGTCAAGTCCATGTCTGCCTGACGGTCTGATTTCCGGCTATTGGCGCTCAGTGATGACAAAGCAGTTTCTTCTCTCTGCACTCTCATCTTGTGTGTGTGTGTGTGTGTGTGTGTGTGTGTGTGTGTGTGTGTGTGTGCATGCCAACATGTGTGTGTGCGTGCATGCGTGTGCATGCCTGTGTGTGTACGCGCGTGCGTGTGTGTGAGACGATGTGCGATGTGAGCTGGTCCTTGTTGAACCACAGATGTCCTTTCAAGACATTCACTTTATTACATCTACCTTTCGGCTAGAGAGCCTCATTGGTGTGTAAATTATTTCCTTTGACTGAGTTGGCTTCAGCATTTACACAGAACTTCAGAAATAACTCGTGAATGGAGAGTTCAAACACCAATCTTAAAAGGAAGGAGACTTTTTTTCATACCCCCAAATATTGAATCAAAACTTCATCAGGGTGTAGCAATCAGTTCAACCAGGTCTGACCAACCTGGGAGTGGTAACTCACTCCTCCATGGATGTGTTGCAGATTTGGTATCGGCCACCAATGCCACCAATGTGAACATCCCTCAGATGGCAGACACGCTGTTTGAGAGAGCCACCAACGCCAGCTGGGTGGTCGTCTTCAAGGCCCTTGTCACCACTCATCACATGTGTGTCCATGGAAATGAGGTTAGTGGTTGGGACCAGTGTGGTCTAGTCAGGTCTGACTCAGTTCAGTCGAGCATCATTTAGTAACCAGTTTTATTCAGGGGATGTGGATCATATTCATATGCAGGATGATTAAGGGCTATTTCAGCATGCTTGATATAGTGTTTTGGGGGATAAACAATAGCTGTGTGTTGGGTATTTGCCAAATTATTGCTCCGTCTGCTCCAATTTGCCAGTTAGGATCAGTGTATAACTCTTTTATTCCTACTTGATAGGGATGTGTTTCAGGAACATATCAACTACTGGGATGACAGTATTAATAATGGATTATAAAATGCATGGTTACCACTATGAAGGGCAGAAACTGTCTTTGGAGTGCAGTTAAGATTACTTTTAATGCTGTTAAAATAGACTTGCTCTGTACATATAAATAAGGGGAATCAACTGTGAGCTAAAAAGACATAAAGGAGATGGTGCATTTGAGCACTTGAGGTTTTAACCACAATTTGTGAGATAAATGAAGTGTAATCTGTCCCGAGGGCGCAGTGTGTAAGCAGCCAACCCTGAAACTAGACCCATGAAATGTTTTAAAATGGCTGTCAATGCATCGCTGTGCTGCAAGATTAGTCATAATTTGCAGGTCTTATACTTTTACAGCTTCAACAAACACAATCTTATCTGAAGGTGCAACTGGGTTTCCTTGTCTGTTTTGTTTCGACATCAACTGTAATTAAATTTTTTCCCCTCCATTGCATTGTAAAAGTTCATGTATTGTATTTCTCTTCTCCATAGAGGTTCATTCAGTACTTGGCCTCTAGGACCTCTCTGTTCAACCTCAGCAACTTTATTGACAAAACTGGCTCTCATGGTAAGTATATGCTGTATATGTGCATGTCTGCATTTGTACATGTGAGCAGAGATGGGATGGACCGCTTTCAAGATGGGGACATTGGTATATACTATAACCCCAGCTGTAAGAGTCTGGAAAGGCACAGAGAAACAACCAAGAGAGGTGTTAAGACAAAATTATAAACAGGACTGGACATGGCCATCCGTAGATGCATATTGGCCAAATTGCAAACATACTCACATCACATGCTGTACATAGGCACACCCGCATGAACACACATATAAATACACACATAAATGTTACACACAGACATAAGACTTTTCCTTGTTCTTATCGGTATCCTATTTTCAAAGAAACAAATATTTAGCCCCACTTCCTCCTCTTGTGTAGATTTTTTTGTATTTTTTACTTGAGCTGTCAGCAGGTTTGGCATACAGCGCAGGGAATTTGCATGCCAATGTGTCCTAGACAGAGTTAATCTGCAAGTGGAGTTCAGGTTCTCCACCCGCAAAGGCAATCTGTATTAATTATTAGCTTATAATAACTCTGTCCTTTGGATGATAAGAGCACAGGGTTTTTGTCATACATTTACAGCTGCCACCGGCCCTCCTCTTCAGCATGTTTGATCCGCTAAACAACCAGTCAACATCGCTTCTCCAATAGGAGGACAATCACCACAAGTAGAAACAATGAGACTCAGAAACGAAAACTGACTACATGTATCTGATAAGACACAGACATAGAAACAGATGTTAATGTGTTCAACAAAACTCAATTAAATCAGTTTAGGTTAGCAGTTATGGCGATAAAGGAGAAGACTGGAAAAAAGGGGAAGAAAATATTAAGAGAGTGTTCCAGGGAGTGTGTGAGGCAGATGCTAGCAGTATGCATATATGAAGTGTCCACCTGTGTTTAGCCCCAGTAAATTCTGGTGTCTGAGATCCGCAACTTATCATAATGCCTTCAGGGTGCAGACAGGTTCTGCAGCCACCCACAGGCCAAAAAGCACTGCAACCCCAGAGGAACATTGAGCCAACAGGGGGGCCAGGAGCCCGCAGAGCAACAGCCCCGCATGCCCCCAAAGAGCACAAGCCAGTCACCAAAGGTACAAGCCAGGTCTGCACCCCTGAGGCACACCCCCACTGCCAACCCTCAGGCACAGTCACAGGACGCAACCGCAGGTATGGGACCTGAGCTGTGGACAGCAAGCACAGACCATCAGCCCGGAGCCAGGCCCAGCGACCAACAGCTCGACGGACCGCCCACACAGCAGGCAGGCAGAGAGGGGGAAGGCATGCCCATCCATGTCCAACCGAGGGGCAAAGCCCATTACATCGCTGCCAGCTAGATGCCCCCCCCCCCGGCCACACACACAGAGCACACACCCATGTAACCATATCACTTGACGGCGACCCCACCCCCGTCCCCCTGAGGCGGACAGGGCCCCGCTAGCACTCACAGACAGCCAGGCATGCGGTTCCCCCACCATCCCCCGCAGTGCCCTCCACAAAAAAGCCACACACCAGGAGCAAGTCCTACAGCTGCCCCCCCCTCCCCCGCATCGCAGCCCACACCTATAATGACAAGCCACTACCCAGGGGCCCGGGAAAGCACGTGGCATCACTCAGCGCAGCCCTGCCGAAACACAGCAGGACGGACACCACCCAGTACCGAGGACACAGCAATCCACCTGTTCCGGCCAACCACCCACCCACACAGACTTGCCCATAATTGTAGTCTTAGTCCTTATTGTGTGCTTGTGTCGTGTATGGAGTTAAAATGGCGGGGAGTGGAGGTATGAGTCATCTAGGCATAAAAGGCCTGAGTCACTCATGGTGTATCAGATATTGCTGTGTTGGTGTTGTCCCTACAACATCACAATTATAATGTTGCTTCAGGACCATTGTTACAACTGACCAATCATGTTGTTGTGCTGTCGTGCCTTTGCGACTCGAGGAAAAACGACAGTTGTGGGATGAGGTTGTGGGTTAGGTTAAGATTAGCTATCAGTTAAGGTTAGGGTAAGGTCAGTGTTAGGTTCAATATCTTCATATATTGTTTTGTAACTTCAGAAGACTGCCAGGTCTTGTGATTATCTCGAGTTTGTGAGCTATCTGAATTTGGATCGAATACTGTGTTAAAGTCTCCCCTACTATAATATTTGAGTCTGTAAATTCCATGAGTTTTGAAAATTTGGTGTGAAAAAATTTGGGCATCCTCACTGGGGCCATAAACACTAGCTATGGTTAATTTTGTGTTTCCTATACTTCCATTAATAATGGTGTCGCACCCTTCTGTGTCAGAGATGGTGGTATTATTCTGATGCAAGGATGCTTTTATTAAGTGATGCAGAAAGACCTCATTTTTTAGAGTTTTATGATGTAGCAAAGATCTGATTAACCCATTTAGCTGAAGTTTGAGGTGCTCAGATGCAGTGAGATGGGTTTCCTATAGTAAACAGAAGGAGGGATTCATCCTAGAGAGATGACTTGGGATTTTACTATGTTTAGCTGGTGGCCTATGCCCCTCATGTTCCAATCAACAAGCTTAATAAACGCCATTGTGATTGGCTAAAGGGTCCTAATGAGGGTGAGGGCATGCATATCTACACATAGAACAGATACATATGTAGACAGACAAAAAGACAATTGAAAGTCAGACATACGGTGGGACAGTAAATAGAGAGTGGAGAGGGGTTTGGAAAAAAGGATTAGAGAAGAGAGGTCGGGAGGGTGCGCAATATTAGCAATCCTGACAGTTATTTGTTATTTGCTAGTTGTTTTTCTGCATCGGTTACCATAGCACTCACATTAACCAGGGTGTGGTGGAGGCATCACGGAACAATTGACCGTCTACATATAGTTTGTCCACCCCCAGCGATACCTGTTTACCCTTCTGCCTGTTCTCTTTCTGGATGGGGTACAGGACCTCTCGTTCTCCTGGGGAATTGCCAGTTAAGTCCAAACTTGTTTCCCTTCAGCTTCTGCTCTTGACCAGATGCTTTTGCTGGAAATATTCAAATTTGGTAATAATGGACCAGGGTCGGATTTCCATGCGGTTTCCCAGTCGGTGGACCCAGTGGAAGGTGATCTGGTTCACGGTGTCCATCAGAAGTTTCAGTGCGGAGAGGATAAGATTTTTCACCATCTTTTCTGGGCTCTCATGGTGCTCTTGGGGAGCCCAGAAAAAAATGGAGTTGTCATGCATACATATCGTTTTTACATCCAAGACAGTCTCTTTCATCAGTTTATTTTCTGAATTTTTTTTTTGGATTTTTTTCCCTTTTACTCCCCAATTGTACCCAGCCAATTACCCCACTCTTCTGAGCCATCCTGGTTGCTGCTCCACCCCCTCTGCCAATCATGGGAGGGCTGCAGACTACCACATGCCTCCTCCGATACATGTGGAATTGCCAGCCGCTTTTTTTCACCTGACAGTGAGGAGTTTCACCAGAGGGACATAGCGCGTGGAAGGATCACGCTATTCCCCCCTGTTCCCCCCTCCCCCTGAACAGGCACCCCGACCGACCAGAGGATGCGCTAGTATAGCGACCAGGACACATACCCACATCCAGCTTCCCACTCGCAGACATGGCCAATTTTGTTCGTAGGGATGTCCAACCAAGCTGGAGGTAACACGGGGATTCAAACCGGTTGGCAACGGAATAGACCGCTACGCTACCTGCACGCCAGTTTATTTTCTTTTTAATGCCATCCACCTGGGTGCTGAGATTCTTCACGGTGGTTTTGTAGATTTTCAATATATTTGCAGTATGCATAATTTTACACATCCCACCTTCACTGAGTTACATTTTTGTGTGTGTCTATTTGTGTCTGTTTATTTCTTTAATTGTGTGTCCATGACAGATCTCTTCAACAGAGGTGGGCATTAGGCTGTGAGAGAAAAGTGAATTTAGGCCTTGAACCATATAGCCCAAAAGAGGCAATATAAAGGTGTGATCCATAAGAAAAAAAAAATCTATGCTCTCATAAGTGTTTGTCCAGTTGTCAGAAAACTTGACTGAGATGAGTTAAGGAACTGTCTGCAAAAGTATTTCGAGATTGAATGTAAGAGTATTACAAGTTCCACTCCTTTCAATTTCATGAAATTTGACATATATTTTCCAGGGCCCAGAGTACAAAAAGAAAAAAGGAAAGGAAAGGTTTCATTGTGATTGGTGCATTTAGCCGTGGTTCATAACTCACACAACTGGGTAATGTGCCGTTGACTGCTTAGCTGGATATTGTAATGCCATTCCTGGACAATTCATGACCAAGTGTAATCTATTCTTTCCAGGCTATGACATGTCTACATTCATCAGACGGTATGGTCGCTACCTGAACGAGAAGGCCTTCGCCTACCGCCAAATGGCTTTTGACTTCACCAAAGTCAAGAAGGGGTGCGTAGATCATCGTAGATGTGAAGCTAACCAGCAGCACATCTTGTCCCTATTCAGGGGTGGGCAACATGATTCAGAAAGGGCCGGTGTTGGTGCAGACCTATGTTCCAACCAAGCAGTTACACACCTGATTCTCTTAGTCAACCAACAGTCTTTGCTAACCACCTTGATTTGTAGAATCAGGTGTGTAACTAGTTGGTTGGAGCACCCACACTGGCCTTTTCTGGATCATGTTGCCCATCCCTGCGTCCATCTTGTTCTCGGTTTACCAACTGCATTGCTACACAAATCACTGAATCAGTTCCTCATAATCCTCTTTCCTGATTCTGAATTTCTGGCAGCAATCCATCTCATCTTTGTGACTCATGTCAATTTTTGGGCGAGTTCTTCATCTATTTTCATGCAGCCGATACAGTTCAATACCCCAGTCTTGTGCCTCGGCTTATCCTCAAGGACTATCTAACACTGTCTCTGATGTATCCTTTTAGTGCTGAGGGTGTGATGAGGACCATGACCACTGAGAAACTGTTGAAAGGCATGCCTGTCTTGCAGACTCAGATCGACACACTGCTGGAGTTTGATGTGAGTCTGACCTCGGCCCTATTGTAACATATACCATGTACGATAAATGGGGCAGTTATTCTCGGGTCTCTATTTACTGATGATTGGTGATCCCCTAATGACCTCCCCAACTTGTCCCCCCACCCTCAAATCCCATCTCTCTTATCTCCTCTTGCTCCCTTATCTCTCAGGTCCATCCGAAGGAGTTGAACAATGGGATTATCAATGCTGCATTCATGCTCCTTTTCAAGGACCTGGTCAAACTGTTCGCCTCCTATAATGACGGCGTTATCAATCTATTAGGTGAACAGGCTGTAGATGTTTCAGCAATACATAAAACATTTAAATTCACATCAGTTTTCTGTGATTGCATGTGTGAATCCATGAATCTTGCAAGAAATTGATGTACACAGCACATTGTAACAATGTCATCTGAAGCGTTACATATCCCATTGACACAGTTGGAAATTGAGGACTAGGAATCCATATTAGGTCTAAATATTAATGCAATTTTGTATATTTTAGCTCTTGAGCATGAAACGTGTAGTTTTGGGGGTCCATAGCAATCCTGTCCTTTATGCTGCCTGCAGAGAAATACTTCAAGATGAAGAAGAGTGAGTGTAAGGAGGCCTTGGAGATCTACAAGAGATTCCTAACTAGAGCAACTAAGATTGGAGAATTCATGAAGTTGGCTGAGGTATGGTAAACTCCAATATCCATGTTTACAAAATCAAAAGTTTATGTCCATATGTAATTTTCATTATTGAAAATGTTTTCCAAATGACATAAATTACATCTTACCGACATACTTCCAGATTTTATTGTGGACAGAGTAACTACTGGTTTTATGCAGTTTCTTGATGTTGTATTTCTCTGCGTTTTGTTTTAACAGACAGTTGGAGTTGACAAAAATGATATTCCTGATATCAACTATGTAAGTCATCACTTATATTGGTTTTAATTTGTCTCCAAAATTGGGACTGGTTTAAAATCCAGAACCATTAAGTGCCCATTCCCAGCCACCCACCTGCACACACACACACACACACACACACACACACACACACACACAAAGCACAGATGTCTCACTCAACATAATCTCCCTCTCAGTGTCTCCACCCGGGGGTTGTGGTGGATCTAGCGGACTCAGATGACGAAGACTGTCCCTTTAAGCCTCTTGAGGACCCGGTAACCATAGAAACACTGGGTGTCCTGGCAGAGTGCCTGTTAGCAGGATGGGCTGTTGGCATGCTGATCATACATGATGGGATACTGAAGTGAAATTGTTCTTAACACTATCCATCTTGTCACTTTTACGTACCTCTTTCCTCACATTCTCTGCTGCTGCTGTGACAGTTGAAGGGTGAAAGCATGCAATAAAGTGTTCAGCCTGACAGATTGGATGGGAGGAGTTAAAAAATAACGTGTCATTATTATCACTCTGTTTCCCATTTCCTCAGGATCCCAGCAGTATCCTGGAATCCTTGGAAACACACATGAACGGTCTGGAGGATGTAAAGGGTGGAAAGAAGGGGTAAGAGCTACTTCACATACTTTCTATTTAAAGGCCCAGTTTAGTCAAATTCTGCTCTTATATAATTAAAAAAATTTCTTATGTCTACAGTTCCTTTATGTGTGCATAATATATACACTACCGTTCAAAAGTTTGGGATCACCCAAACAATTTTGTGTTTTCCATGAAAAGTCACACTTATTCACCACCATATGTTGTGAAATGAATAGAAAATAGAGTCAAGACATTGACAAGGTTAGAAATAATGATTTGTATTTGAAATAAGATTTTTTTTACATCAAACTTTGCTTTCGTCAAAGAATCCTCCATTTGCAGCAATTACAGCATTGCAGACCTTTGGCATTCTAGCTGTTAATTTGTTGAGGTAATCTGGAGAAATTGCACCCCACGCTTCCAGAAGCAGCTCCCACAAGTTGGATTGGTTGGATGGGCACTTCTTGCGTACCATACGGTCAAGCTGCTCCCACAACAGCTCAATGGGGTTCAGATCTGGTGACTGCGCTGGCCACCCCATTACCGATAGAATACCAGCTGCCTGCTTCTGCTCTAAATAGTTCTTGCACAATTTGGAGGTGTGTTTAGGGTCATTGTCCTGTTGTAGGATGAAATTGGCTCCAATCAAGCGCTGTCCACTGGGTATGGCATGGCGTTGCAAAATGGAGTGATAGCCTTCCTTATTCAGAATCCCTTTTACCCTGTACAAATCTCCCACCTTACCAGCACCAAAGCAACCCCAGACCATCACATTACCTCCACCATGCTTAACAGATGGCGTCAGGCATTCTTCCAGCATCTTTTCATTTGTTCTGCGTCTCACAAACGTTCTTCTTTGTGATCCAAACACCTCAAACTTGGATTCATCCGTCCACAACACTTTTTTCCAGTCTTCCTCTGTCCAATGTCTGTGTTCTTTTGCCCATCTTAATCTTTTTCTTTTATTGGTCAGTCTCAGATATGGCTTTTTCTTTGCCACTCTGCCCTGAAGCCCAGAATCCCGCAGCCGCCTCTTCACTGTAGATGTTGACACTGGTGTTTTGCGGGTACTATTTAATGAAGATGCCAGTTGGGGACCTGTGAGGCGTCTGTTTCTCAAACTAGAGACTCTAATGTACTTATCTTCTTGCTCAGTTGTGCAACGCGGCCTCCCACTTCTTTTTCTACTCTGGTTAGAGCCTGTTTGTGCTGTCCTCTGAAGGGAGTAGTACACACCGGTGTAGGAAATCTTCAATTTCTTAGCAATTTCTCGCATGGAATAGCCTTCATTTCTAAGAACAAGAATAGACTGTCGAGTTTCAGATGAAAGTTCTCTTTTTCTGGCCATTTTGAGCGTTTAATTGACCCCACAAATGTGATGCTCCAGAAACTCAATCTGCTCAAAGGAAGGTCAGTTTTGTAGCTTCTGTACCGAGCTAAACTGTTTTCAGATGTGTGAACATGATTGCACAAGGGTTTTCTAATCATCAATTAGCCTTCTGAGCCAATGAGCAAACACATTGTACCATTAGAACACTGGAGTGATAGTTGCTTGAAATGGGCCTCTATACACCTATGTAGATATTGCACCAAAAACCAGACATTTGCAGCTAGAATAGTCATTTACCACATTAGCAATGTATAGAGTGTATTTCTTTAAAGTTAAGACTAGTTTAAAGTTATCTTCATTGAACAGTACAGTGCTTTTCCTTCAAAAATATGGACATTTCAATGTGATCCCAAACTTTTGAACGGTAGTGTATATATATATATATGCTCCCAAAATGCATATTTGATATGTTTTTGACAAATTGCAAATTGGTCATGGAGCATGGGGGATGACTCAGCCTGGGGGTATACTTTCTATGCTCATATTTAATAATTATCATCAAATATCTATAATTATTAATTATAAATATTTGATACACAGTGTTAGTGCAGACCCGTGTAGAAATAGCTGTACAACGAATTGTATGGTAGAATAATAACCCAAATAAGAACAGATGCTGCTATATACTTATCCAGTACCAAATCCAAATATTACCAACAACCACCACTTCATGAAATAAATAAGTACAGAGGAAGCAGTGGATCTGATCTCTGCCATAATATGTTTGAACACATCTTGAATGCACACATATAGACTATTCACAATGTGATCGTGTCTTCCGAACAGATGGTGATCAGTGAGCGCTAATAAATAACCTATTACCCCCTCCTCGCTTTTCTGAAAATAGACACTACTTTAGATGATTCTTTGCTTCGACTGAGTGGCATATGCATTGTTGGTTCTGGATATAAAATACTGAGTTTTGACAGGACATTTGTTGATGCCTGGTTGACTGCTCTGACTGGACCTTGGCAAATCATTTGAAAACCAGAACTGTGCGGTCGAAAACCAACGTCTCGGCAATGTGTTGTGTTTGGCTCCTGAGCAGTGAATAATAGTTTACATTCCTCCCCAAAGAATGCTTAGATTCGTTTATGTTCGCCAAAGATGAAGGCAAACATAAGCGAACACACCCTGAGACGGAACTCGCACTTAAAAATGTACAGAGGTGGCGCTTCACTCAGATCAACCACTGGGTAAATTTTGAAGCTGCTGTGAAGACTTTTCGGATTTTTATTGACTTTGTGTCCCCTTGAGGACAAAAGTGGTAATATTCTACAGGAGAACAACTTCATTTCACATAAACATTGACTCTCGATACATTCACCTTCCGGTACCTCGTGTAAGATGTAGCTAGTGGTATTTCGAAAAACAGCTGTTTGCTAGATGTACAGCAGTGAGGTAATGTAATCTCTAACCGTGGCCATGTATTCCAGCTATGTACCGTACATCATTTTGTCTGACGTCAACTGGAATCCAACCTACAGACAAGCATTTGGAATCACTATAGCAATATCTAATCTTGCAGATGGTCTCATTAGCTTATATTGGTCAGAGGTGTAAAAATCCAATTGAGAATCACTATAAAAATCTTTTTTTTAGCAGCTTTAAATTGATTTCGATTGTGAAAACAGCATGGTCAGAGACTACCATACCCCTGTGAGAGGCAATGACAACTTGCTGGAATAGCATGGCGAGAGTAAAAAAAAGAAAGAAAAAAAAGTGAGCTTGAAACTGACAGATACAGATCTGGGGGGCTTCCTTATGTGCCTTACATTATCCAACATTTTCATGAGTTGTGTCTGCCAAAAACTCAAGGAGCAAAGTCAACCCTAAATTTGTCCCAGCAACTGTGCTCCAAACTGCAGTGTATTTTATTTATATTGTTTCATTTAATCCTTCCTCTCTTCTTATTCTCCCTTTTATGTTCATTTGGACTCACCAGTGAAGGGTGAGTTTTGTTTGGGGTTGGGGTTAACTATGTAGATGTTTCTTTTCCTCCTAGTTGAAGTGATTTGTGAGGTAATTTCCCTCCAGGAGAAGTTACAACCAAATCCTCACGGGAAATACACGTGCACTTCCCGCGTGAATGGCACTGATGTGACGCTCACTTTTTTGTGTGGAAGGCAAAGAGTGTTGCATACCATCACCGTTTCTACATGTGGACATGGGGCTGTGTGTAGATGTGATTACATGTGTGGACTTTTCGGGAGGCACATGTTTTGACATGCGACCATATGTGATACTAATTGCGACATTTAGTCACCATATTATCACATGCTGACACCTGATACGGATCAGAATATGATGGGTGCTCTTCCAAAATGAGATTGCCACCGCATGAAGTGTTGCCACCTTCTTAGTGAGTGATTAAAATTTTAACAATTTGCTCCGCCTTGTTCGGGCGTCCCTAGAGACACAATTGGCCGTGTCTGTGGGTGAGAAGCCGTATGTGGGTACGTGTCCTGGTCGCTGCACTAGCACCTCCTCTGGTCAGTTGGGGCGCCTGTTCGGGGGGAAGGGGGAACTTGGGGGATTAGTGTGGTCCTCCCACGTGCTACGTCCCCCTGGCGAAACTCCTCACTGTCAGGTGCAAAGAAGCGGCTGGCGACTGTATCGGGGGAAGCATGTGGTAGTCTGCAGCCCTCCCTGGATTGGCAGAGGGTGTGGAGCAGGCTCGGAAGAGTGGGTTAATTGGCCGGGTACAATTGGGGAGAAAAAGAGGGAAAATATCCCCCCCCCCCCAAAAAAAAATTAACAATTTGTGGCACTTTTTAAAGAAAAGTAGTTCACCAAAGTCATCTTTGAGGATGCTTTTTCTGACTCAGTCCTTAATTGTTGCTACTATTAAACAAAGGATTCATATTTTATCCATCAGTTGAACATGTATATCTTTTTGGAAAAGAACTCTTCATATGACCACATGTGATGCAATCTCTCACGCTAATGCCAGTATTAGATGGAGCTACCGTACAGTCATCTTTTTACAAAGGTACTTACAATTACTTCTGCCATTCGTCTCTTTCAGGTCTCCAACAAAGGTAAGATAAACATTTAAAGTGGTCTGAAAACTTGATTTTTTTTATTGCCTGTTTTATAGTTTTTCTCTTTCAGTATTTACTGTAACCTCTCATTTGTTCAGTGAGTCACTAAAAGAAGTCCGCCTGTAAATCTTCCAGGGGTCCCCAACAAACAACGTTTCTCCCACTTCAACTCCTGCCAAATCTTCAAATGCCGTCCCCACACTGCAGCCTCCACCCGGTGAGAGTCCTGCCGCTGCCGCTGCCGCCGAGCCAGCCGAAGAGTAAGCATCCATTTCCTCTGTGAGACCTCACGTATGTCATCTGCCAGTAAATCAGAAGACTATGAAATAACTGTCATAGTATGTTCTGTGGACAAAGTACACACTGGGGTCAGGAGAAGTACACAAGCTGGAATGTTAAAGCTGAGATCCGTGATTTCACTGATCTGTCCCTCCCACTGGCAGTGAGAACTACAAACAAGGTTTAGCGGCCATTGTCGCTTGTGTGCTGTCAGCTCGGCAGTCAACAGTTCCCACCCCTTGTAGTAATGGCACCCTCAGACCCAAGATTGTGTAAGCAATCTAATGTATTACAAGCTACATCAAACTATATGGGAAACTCTGTTCTCCTGTAATATCGATTGTTGAATTGGTAGATTATCTGTCAAACAGAAGCATCGCCTCATTGTCAGCATGTTTCAATCATTTTTCCATTTTGAGTAGGAATGTGTTTGCTGCTGCACCAGTGTTCGTCCTACCCAGTCAAAAATTTCAACAGTGGTATATGGAAGGTGTCTCCAACCATGATAGAGGCCACTTAAGGCCTTTGGACATCAAATCTGAAATTTTCATCCAAAAATTTGGACAAAATCCCATGTTTTGTCTACTAATTTTACATATCAATTGCGAAAATTTCATTAATGATAATTGTTTTCGGAACTGTCGATTTTCTGCGTTTTTTCGCATCCATCAGTAAGCTCTCAGAGATTTTGTGGAGTTGTTGGACCACAATAAGGGACTAAAAGAAATACATGTGAAAAAATTGGACTGCAAATTTTTCAGACTTGGACTATTTGTTAATGGGGAACTTTCCAGTCTTGCTCTCCATTTCGGGCTCGAGATTTCTCTTTCACTCATGTTCTCTAACAATGTGTCTTCAGTTCTCTGCTGGACTTGGATCCACTCTCCTCCTCAGGCCCCTCAGCACCGTCAGCAGCCCCCACCTCTTGGGGAGGTAAGTTTGCTTCTGACTTGCCAAACCGGCTGCTGTTCAACTGCTACATAGATGACACACATGTTCGTACTCCCAAATTTATGGGCCATCTTCATAGCGGCATGGCTTAATGCAAAGTAAATTGTTTAATGTTAAGTTTTAGAGCTCCAGTTCTATAATGATCTACACTGATGCATGTGCTTTTCATTGGAAAAAACAGGACCGGGCACACTTATTGAGCATGTGTAAACAGTGCTTAATACATGAGTAATACAACATGGCACGGCTTAATATGAGTAAAAATATGAGTAATATGGCGGCACGGTGGCGCAGTAGTTAGTGCAGTCACCTCATAGCAAGAAGGTCCTAGGTTCGAGCCCTGGACTAGGCCAACCTTGGGGGTCTTCCCGGGTCATCCTCTGTGTGGAGTTTGCATGTTCTTTCCGTGTCTGCGTGGGTTTCCTCTGGGTGCTCCGGTTTCCTCCCACAGACCAAAGACATGTAGGTCAGGTGAACTGACCTTACTAAATTATCCGTAGGTGTGTGTGTGTGTGTGTGTGTGTGTGTGTGTGTTGGCCTGGTGGCCTGTCCAGGGTGTCTCCCTGCCTGCTGCCCAATTACTGCTGGGATAGGCTCCAGCATCCCATGACTCTGAGTAAAGATAAGCGGTTTGGATAATGAATAATATGGCATGTAGAAGCTCTTACTTGCTAATATTAGCTAATATTAGCAGATGGCTTGTTTGACTGAGGTTGATAATCTCGAATATAATTCACATGTTTCTTCTCATTCCTCTTTTCTGCTTCTGCAGATCTGCTTGGATCAGGTAAGGTTTACCTTATGGCTCGGTTTGCCTTCCAGTCTCCTAGTCTAGTTTACCCTAGCCTTGTATTACGCTTCAGGTTACTTTGGTTGCAGTCCAGAGGCGGGATGTTGCTGGGACATGTTATGTTGTTGGTAATGTTTCCTCCAAGAACTTCTCGTTCTTGGTTGGACTGAAATCAAGGTGACCTGAAATCAACATCAGTGTTTTAAGTCGAGGGCTAACCTTTAGATGAACTATAATTTCGCCTACCTGTTTGTCTCATAGTGCTGTTCTCAGTCTCTTCTTTGTTTCTCTCCGATTCCTCTTCTCCCCTCCCTCCACATACTCCATGTTTTTTTTAATCTTTTTTATTATGGGGGCTGTTTTTTGGTTAAAAATGGTTAACTTTATTGGTTCCTAATTGGTTGTTCAATTCTAAAATATTTTCATTGGCTTTTGGTTTGAATTGGACCCCCCCCCCCCACACACTTTTCTACATTGGTTTGTTCGTAACGGTGACTTATTGGTTGGTTATTTTGGTAACTTATGGATCTTTGGGGATTTATTTTGGTACCTTTTATTTGGGGGTCTCAATGCCCCGTGGGTACCTGCAGAAATGGGCGATTCCTTGTTATCTGAACCCACCCTCACGGCAGAGCCCGCCCCCTCCCCTGCAGCGGCCACACCCGCTCCCGCAGCATCAGAACCCGGAGCCTCTCTAGCCCCTCCCTCTAGCACGGCAGCCGCCACCTCCCCTGGCGCCACCAATATGGATCTGTTGGGAGGTCAGTGGGCTTCCAGAGAATTCTCTATGACAGAATTGCTCTGGAGAGCTCAACCCTAAAAACCTATCATATGGATATGATAGCATCTACCACTGCATGCTCACTGGAATACAGTCATACTAATGCCCCCGTATATTAAGTGTATCCTGCAGAGAAACTTGTATCATCAAAACCTTTGCTTCAGTCAGGTAACATGCTGATTTTTCCCATTGGTGCCCATCGCTTTGAATGTAGAACAATGTCAGTTGTCAGTTATCACACAAAAAGATTGCAGGAAGATTCTTGCAGGAAGTTGAGATATGTGGCAACACATATTCATCTTATTTATTATTTATGTTAAACAGACACGTATGCAGTCACACATGCACACAAATTATTCCTCCTCAGATATTTTACATATTACTCACAGACATTGAATTAATGCTGTTACGCACAGCCCACACACACTCACATATGTTTTGCACGTAGACACATTGCTACGCACGTTTCCACTTGTGTCTTGTTTGATAGGCGGTGATGCTTTTCTTTGGTCTCAGTGAAAAGCAATCCTATCAAATCCTGTCACGTTGCTACAGCTGTAAATGACATCTTGCTTTGCTCACGGTCCATAGATGCTTAAATATTCAGCTTTTCCAGCCCAAATATAAAGGCATTTAGTTCCTGCCTCTTACTTGAATTTCAGACTCATCCCACCCTTCATAGATGAAATATATGCTGCTGTGCCTCCTGTCTGTACTCTCATTTCTCCGTTCACCTGTCAGTTGTCCATACCACAAATCAGTCTTGCAAGTTCCAATTTGTTCATACAAGGGAACTCGTTAAAAAAATGTGATTCGATATAATTTTCCACAACAGAAAAAGTTGAATATTTAGTCTGACAAAAGCATCAGGTGCACTCTTGTTCCAGCTCAAATACTTTCCGCTTAACCTTATCTTTCCGAATTTTCTCCTTCCCCTCATCACTTCCTCATCTTGTCTGTTTCCATCTTTCTCTCTGTCTGGGCTCTCTCTTTCTTCCTCTCTGTCATCTGTGGGTGTAATGCCGGGGTTCTTGTGAACCTCAGAGGCATTTGCAGCACCTGCTGCCACCGCTGAGGCCTCTGCAGCAGCCGATGGTGGGGCTGCCACCACACCCATCCCGGCCGCCAACACTGGAGCTGGTGGGTGACTGTGTGTGTGTGTGTGTGTGTGTGTATCTGAGAGAGAGCGAGAGAGAGAGGAGAGAGACAGAGAGAGAGAGAGAGAGAGAGAGAGAGAGAGAGAGAGAGAGAGAGAGAGAGAGAGAGAGAGAGAGAGAGAGAGAGAGAGAGAGAGAGAGAGAGAGAGAGAGAGAGAGAGAGAGAGAGAGAGAGAGAGAGAGAGAGAGAGAGAGAGAGAGAGAGAGAGAGAGAGAGAGAGAGAGAGAGAGAGAGAGAGAGAGAGAGAGCAGTGTTTTGGCAAGCAAACAACAATGAATGGATGAACATTACTTGTGACTGTGAATGAGAAGATATGAAATTATATGTAGGCTGTATATTGTGTGTCGGTGTGTCTAGTTGGGTCATGCTGGCATATGTGAATGTGGTTGTTAATTTTGTTGTTGGTGATTCTGAATTTTACGGTTTCATTGATCTCAGGGCTCGGTTGAGGGACAGCAAAGTGTCCCTGGTTGCTGCTGGTTGGTTGGTGCGCTTGGCGTCGCTGATGGGAGTTTGAGCAGGATGATAATTCTTGTCATGGCCAGGTGTTTTCATTTGGATTTGTCTTCCTCTGTATATTCTATGCTCATTCTGAGGAATCTATGCCGTGGTTGTCATTTTGAGCCTTGTCGACTGGTGTTCACTCCACGATGGTGGTGTCTTTGGATTTGGATTCGTGTGAGAATATTCTTTTATTTTCTATAAATTGTTATTTTCCAGCCATGAGATCTTGTCATTTGGAGTTTTATGTTCATTCACTGTGGCGCATACAGAAATGGGACTCTGTGGAAATCCTGCAAGCACCCCCCCTCCCAAACCCCATCCTCCTATCGACCACCAAAAATTCATGCAGATACATTTCAATTCCTCTCTCCTTCTCTTTCATTATCTCAAAGGAGGCACCCGTGTTACCATTTGAAGCTAACGTGTGTCTGTCTTATGTGCCATAAAACTCATCGTCTAATATTTTACTCGCTCTCCATTTGTCGAGTTCCTTCCTCCTTCCTCCTTCCCCCACTCCTCTTCCCCTTCCCCCAATCTTTGCCGTCAAAGAGCCCTTTGAACCATCGGATGGTACCTCCAGTGTGGTGTCTCCCGGTCTGGACCTTTTTGCCTCAGTGCCAGGAGAGAATAACGCAGGCGGAGGGTTGGATTCCTGCTTTAGTTCAGTCATGGCCCAGCCTACCCCCTCCCCACTCTTCACCTCTGCATCCAACACCATCACCACCACCGCAACCGTTTCAGCACCCATCCCCTCCACCTCCAACCCTACAACAAACCTTTTCAGTGGTAAATGTCTATAACACGTGTGCCATTTGAAATTCTCTAGAGTTTCCTTTGACACCCGGTCCTGGTCTGATGTTGTCTTCTCTTCTCATCTCTTCTCCTTTCCACTCTCTTGTCTTGGTGTGTTGACTCCCTGTCTTCCTTCTATCATTTCTCTAGTGTTCCTTTTCATCTGGCTCTCTTAGTTCAGCACGCTAATGTGCACATATTGATGGTTCGCTTTCATATCAGCATGACCGCTCCCTATCCACTTCACCCTGTCTGCCTTTGATTTCCCAGCCGGGGATTTGAACAGTATCACCCGGCATTACCTTTTCAAAGTTTTTGAGCATTTTGATGTTTGTGTTTATTTGTGCACATCTGCTTGTAGATCTCTTTGATTCCATGCCAGATACGAGCCTCACCAAAGCAGACCCCGCTGCCAGTGTTGACTTGTTTGCAGCAGGTACCCAACCCCCTTTTGCTCCCCGATCTCGTATCCCTTTTCTGTCTGTCGACTTTGTCCTTGGCCTTGATCAGTGAAGAAAAAGGGATGTAAGAATACTCTCCTTAGGGTCAGCCACAGGCTATTCAGCTGTAATCACTCGCTTCCCCGCTGTCTCTGAAGCATCGACTAATGCCCTCTCTCCCATTCCAGCATGCTCTGCGTGCACTGCATTTGCATTTGTCAGAGTTGTGTTGCAATGAAATTATTTATGTTAACAGTCGGGTTTGTGGTTGTGTGTGTGTGTGCGTGCGCGTGCACACGTGTGGGTGGGTGGGTGTATTTTAACCACCGTCTCCTCCTACTTGCCATCCCTAGGAGACATGTTCTCCTCCCCTGCCCCCCTCCTCTCCTCCACAACCCCGTCCAAAACGGATACTGCAGCCATCATGAACCTTTTTGGTGGTGGGTACTTCACAGAACTGACCGTCCTCACTCTGTCACTCCTTTTAATGAAAGCAGTTCCTCAGAGAGGAGAGCTGAATCTCTAAATCAAATCAAATCAAGTGTGACTGGTTTTTGCTTTTTTAATTTCTCTTTTAATTTCAAGCCATCAAGGCTTTATGAATACAATGACTATAACTGGGTTTATTGCAATATTGGGCTTTTCACATGGTTTATTTTAATATTCCATGTGGCCATTTTATTATCTGTAATTAAGAAGGTACCAATCAGAGGGGCGTTCGGGTAGCAAGGTGGTCTATTCTGTTGCCTACCAACACAGGGATCGCCGGTTCGAATCCCCGTGTTACCTCCGGTTTGGTCAGGTGTCTCTACAGACACAACTGGCCGTGTCTGCGGGTGGGAACACGGATGTGGGTATGTGTCCTGGTCGCTGCACTAGCACCTCCTGTGGTCAGTCTGGGCACCTGTTCAGAGGGAGGGGGAACTGGGAGGAATGGCGTGATCCTCCCACGTGCCATGTCCCCTGGCAAAACTCCTCACTGTCTGGTGAAAAGAAGCAGCTGGCGAATCCACATGTATTGGAGGAGGCATGTGGTAGTCTGCAGCCCTCCCTGGATTGGCAGAGTGGGTGGAGCAGCGACCAGGACAGCTCGGAAGAGTGGGGTAATTGGCCAGATACAATTGGGGAGAAAAAAACGGGGGGGGTGGGAGAAGGTACCAATCAGTATCAACAGATAATGAAATGGTTGTCAATTCAAGTCAGATTTATTTGTGTAGTCCTAAATCACAATTTATTCCCAGAAGGCTTTACAAACACAGCTACAGTTCATACAGTGTACAACACCAGCTATCCTAACACCCTTGATTTTTTGGTTGTATTCTTCACAGGCAGGTATTAGAAGCTGAGATTTGATTAGTTTGGTTGGTTGCATGTTTGGGAGTTGAATCGACTTTTAGGGTGTAGCCACACGTTGCGAGCTTCTCTGCTGATTTGCAATTTCCTTTAATGTTGTGTCTAGTTGCAGACTAGGGTCCAGTGAGGTTATACTCCATGCACTTACGAATCATGAACTAGAAGAGATTTGTCTTCATGATTTGTGTGCTGCGTGTGTGTGATCTTGTTTTTTTTGCTCTGTCATTCTGTTGAATGGTTTGTGTGTGAGTGTGAGGATTATGATTGTGTATTAATTCAATACTTTTTTACTATTCTTCTTTAACACTTTGCTCTCTGTTTGGGTTTCCCAGTGTGGAGCCGAACGTTGACTGTTTACCCTTCTCTGCCCTCATGCTGCTATGGGAATGGCTTGGCCCAATTTGGCCTGGTATGGTATGTTTTGGTTTGTTTCCGCCTGGCCCACCAGAGTCTGCCGGAGGTGATGCCCTATCTGCTGCCCCTGGTGCCCCTGGTGCTGAACTGATGTCAGGTAATAAGGCCGGAGATATGACACCACATTCTGTACATGTTGAACTCCAACAATGGAAGGCACAGCAACACATTGTGGAACGTAAAGATACAGAGAATGCCTTCCATTTTGTTGAGACACGGTGTTCATTCATTGTATTCTCATAATTCATGAGAATGTGCACTGCTGACATTTGACATCTTCCAATTAATTACTTAGCCTGTGATTTGCAAATCAAAAACTGCGTGTTTTGCAGAGACAAATTGTATTTATTTCAATATTTATACTGGCTATGAATCTGATGTGAAAAAAAGGCTTTTTTGCTGTTAGATGTGCTAGTGTGCACATTGTATATTTTGCATTGCATACACAATATTGCATATCTTGGGTGTCCGGGTAGTGTGGCGGTCTATTCTGTTGCCTACCAACATAGGGATCGCTGGTTTGAATCCCCGTGTTACCTCCGGTTTAGTCGGGCGTCTCTACAGACACAATTGGCCGTGTCTGTGGGTGGGAAGCTGGATGTGGGTATGTGTCCTGGTTGCTGCACTAGCGCCTCCTCTGGTCGGTTGGGGCGCCTGTTCAGGGGGGGGGGAACTGGGGGGAATAGTGGGAATAGTGTGATCCTCCCATGCGCTATGTCCCCCTGGCGAAAAGAAGCGGCTGGCGACTCCACATGTATCGAAGGAAGCATGTGGTAGTCTGCAGCCCTCCCCGGATCAGCAGAGGGGGTGGAGCAGTGACTGGGACAGCTTGGAAGAATGGGGTAATTGGCCAAGTGCAAATGGGGAGAAAAAGGGGGGGAAATATTGCATATCCTTTGTTTGTTGACTTATGGTTGGTTTTAAGTTGTAATTGACCGATCACCACGTTATGATCATCGGAGGCATGATCACTCCTTTGGTACTGTGGATTGTGTCCATATGCGGCCATGTTTGATGTCATGGTTATGGGTCCCTGTATTGATACAGCTATAGTTAAATCATTGGGTCATCACACAAGAGCTGTGCTGCTGTGGTTATTTGTTGCAGCCTTGTGGGGATTCCTCAGATGTTTCCATCCTTTTTCACTGAGCAACCCTGCAGCCGTGGTAACTGTGTTACTATGGTGACAGGGGCCTCTTCACCTGTGCTCCTCAGTCATCTCTCCTATCATTGGTCTGCATGCTATGGAACTGTTGATCTGCTAATATTATTGCTTTACTTTATCTTCCCCCTACGTCTCTCTTTCTGTATTTTCCTTCATCCACACCATACACACAATACCCTTTAATGGTCTGAAACTTCATGGCATTTTACTCTCTCTGTTTCTCTCTTTCTCTCCGTTTCATTCATCCACAAAATATGTCTAATATCCTCTAATGGTCTCATTTTTACTTGCCCTTTTAAAACTTCATTGCATTCTATTCCTTTCTCTGGCAACATTCTCTCTCTCTCTCTCACACTCCCCCCCCCCCCTCTCTCTCTCTGTCACTTGCTCTTTTCCTCTTCATCTGACTCTTGGGCTGGCTCATTGCTTGCTTCCTGCCATTTGATTGGGTGAGTCCCTGGCTCTTTACCATGCTAATTTCCCACAGTGCACTGCTGCATTGCAGTGGTGAAAGCTCAGCTGCACTGCCCCTTCCACTAGATGTGTGATGATTAGGATCTGTGAGTGAACTACTAATATAATTTAATGCAGTTAACTTAATCTCATCCCAGCTACAGTGCTTTTGCTTTCAATCCAGTGCTGGACACTAGGTGACATGCATACTGTGGCCGTTTAAAGTCAATTGTTAACTACAAAACCTAAACAGCTTGTCTGTTAAGGTGGTAATTTTTGCGCGAGATACAATTACACGCATAAAAGGAATCTAAGTTTGCATTTGTTTCATGTCGGATATTTTATTGGACAGCAATTCTTATAGCCTTTGCCATTTTCAAAATGCATTGTAGCAAATGGTGAATCAAGCACATATTCACTGTAGAGACTCTGGAAAGGCTCATATAATTATCATATCACAAAGCCCATAAATAGATGGGCTTTGTGAAGTTATGATTGTTTCATAGTGTGTCACATATAGTATCTGCTATGATTCAAGCTAAGTGAAGTTTTTAGTCAATGACTTTTCAACTAAAAACCCTTGTGTGTGTGTGTGTGTGTGTGTGTGTGTTTGCATGTGTGCGCTGACTAGTCATGCCATGGTGTGTGCCAGAAACTTAGTGATGATTGTTCTTGCTTGCTCCCTGCGGTCTCTGTTACCGTGGCGACCGTATCATTTGGTTGTCATGGTAATCCCCAGTAGTAAGAAAGTCTCCTACCAAGTTATTGTGAAAGTAAGGACTGCTGCTGATGGAGCACCCTAACCTCTCTTTTTCACTCTCTTTCTCTCTCCCCCTCCTTCTCTCTCTCACTCTCTATTTACCCTCTTCTCCCTTTACTTCTTCCTCTCTTCTTCATACAGTGTTCGATGGACTAGGGGACGTAATGAAGCCCGCTGTTACCCCCCAGGCGGGAGACCTGGATGCCACGATGGCTAACCTGGCAGGCAGTAAGTAATTGTTAAAATTCATTTGGCATTCAGTAATTGACTACATTTAAAAAAACGATTGACGGCGATTCACTAATCAGCATTTAGAAATCATCTTCACTTCCTCCTACATTCAATTAACCCACTAAGAGCAACTCTGATACAAGGTACTGTTGATAATCCCAGATTAATGAAAACACAAAGCTGAAAGAAAGGGAGATAAAAAAAAGTGTCGCTGGGAAAACTGTAAAATAGATTCACATTATTCTGAGGAAGTGGAGCACAATGCATATTTTCCCCTCCAAACCCAAATCTGACCTTCATAAGAGTGTTCTATGGATAATCTTTCTTTATTTAAAAAAAAAAATCAAAAAAACTTTGTGGAAGACCACACTCTTAACTTAATAAAAAAAAAACGGTTGATAGAAACTCTTGATTAGGTTATCATGGAAAGCTTATTTTGAACGTTTACTGGACACAACAACAACATCTAAGGGAGATGGGACTCAGAAACTTTGCAAACGGCCATTTTGTAAAAACGAAACATTTTTTCTCCTTACTCATAAAAATGAGACTTAGTCATTTTACTACATCATAATTATTATAGTGGAGCTTTGAATAACAGAAAGAAATATCCACAGTCATCTGCTTTCTCTCTCTCTTTTTATCCGTCATTGAACAAGTCTGACGGTCTTCAAATCACACAGAAATATCGTGTTTCAAGAATCATTAACTCACCAAGAACTGACGATGTAAGACAATTTGTCATGATTTGAAAATATCTCGTTTCAAAAAATCTTAGTTGAAATAGCTTCCTTCACCGGCAGATTCTGTTAGTTTTGGGAATTTTCTTAATTGTATACATATATATATATATATGCTAAATTTTGTTGCAGTTTTGACACAGCATTGTTGCAGCGCTCATTCTTTTTATCTGTCTCTGTCTTTCTCTCACAGATCTTTCAATGGGAAACCCAACGGCTCCTCAGGTAGCTCCCCCCAGTTGGGGTGCTCCTATGGTAAATGTTGTATATGTCTTGCAGCATGGAGTGGAGCCGCATGGCAGTGACAGTCAGGGCATGGAGTCAATCACAAGCATTGCCCCCATCCAGCTCGCCAGGCCGGTCCATTCATAGCGCTAGCAAGCTTGGAGGTGTGGCAGTGAAGCAAAGCACTAGGATAAGTCAAATTCCCAGTCGGCCTTAAAGCCATTGACTGTTACGCCTCTGGTTTTGATCGTTTCGATGGCTGAGGCATTTCCAGCATGCTCAGTGTTTTTGAAATGACCAAAGCTCAAGGCAGAGAACTAAGGTTTCTGACTATTTTAAAAGGTTTTTTTTTCCTACCTTCTGGAGAGTGATGAAGAGGCAAATCTTAGTGCCAATCTGAGATGCTCTTGCTTGGAAATAGCAAGAGGAAATACCCTTATCATCCCATATAGCCTCCTAGAGTCTTTATAAGCTATCTGATACTCCTAGACAATACCCACCCCATGCACATGCATTCACATGACAACAGTTGAGCCATATTAAATCTTATACAATCAAATCCCTACTCTCCCCTACTAATACCTAAAGTTGCCTGCCAATGAAAAGCTTTTACCAATGCTCTCTAAAAGTGTTTGCATGAGGAAATCAAATGTATCTGAATTCAGAGGTTCAGATAGGGCTTTGGTTATGCTACGTTGGTTTCTTTACATTTTGATGCGTCTTGTTTTAAAGCGCAGGCTTAGCATGTTTTGTCTTTGCGTCTTTGTTTGTTTATTGTTTGCGTCTTTGTGTGTTTCGTGTGTGCCTCCTGTGTGTTGTCTTTGTTGGGGTCTTTTTTCTTCATGTGGCCATGGAGGTGTGTGTGCGTGTTCTGTTGCAGTGTCTGTGTTACACGTATTAGTCTGGTAACATCCAAATCCTCCTCTCCCTCCCCGTCCACACCCCCAGACTGTACCCATGGGGGTCCCTTCTTTTATGGGGTCTTACCCCAGCTTCAGCATGGTAAGACCGCCAGTCCCAGACCATTGGTCTACAGACATTAGGAACAACTAAGATGGCCAATGACCCTTTTTAGGCGGCCCACACACCCTTCAGATAGCGCCGGGTTTTGTCTCACTGTCATTTCTCTTGTCTGTTTGATCTTCACAAAGCCTGGGGCGCCAGGCGCTGGAGCCCCCATGATGCCCATGGTTAGGCCAGGCTTCCCCGCCACAGGAGCAGCCCCAGGAGCACCGGTAAAATGAAGAAGCAATACGCACACACACACACACACACACACACACACACACACACACACACACACACACACACACACACACACATACATATGTATGCATAACCTTAAACCCAACCCAAAAAAAATGTCCGCACTCAAGAAAAAAAAGAGTCCATCTGATGCTGAGCAACAGCAGAGCTAACATGAAGTATTTCTGCAGATGTCTCCAGGGATGGGCCAGAGCCCCAGGAGGCCCCCACCTCCAAGAAATGCACTGGATGATCTTAACATTAAGGACTTCATGTAGACTGCCTCTAACTCATCAGCCCAATGGTAGGTCCACTGTGTTTTTTACCATCTTTTATCTTTCTAGAGTTGATTGTTATCCCTTGGTGTCAAGAAAAGAGCTGCACCGGGGAACAAGACGTACCAACCTACCTCACCTTAACCCAAAGCTTAACCATCACCTGAGCTTCATGACATTAATAATCATTTATTAAGATAAACCATCCAATGGAAAAATTCTCAGCGCTGGTAAAAAAGCTGTAGGTGTAGGCATTGCTGCAGGAGGTTTGGTGTTGGAGTCTACCGAACACCTCTCTCCATATAGATGCCAAAGGGTACCTTGCCATGTTCCAAATCGCCGCTGTGGCAAAAGTTCCGATATCGGATGCCCCTGGATGAGAATGTGTTGCTTTCTGGATCTTATTCATATTCTCTCTCTTTCTCTCTCTCTCTCTTGCCGTAGCTGAAAGAGACTTGACTTATTTCTTAATATAATCTGTGCTATTCAGTGTTATTCTGTCTAATTCTCTCCTTCCTTTCTGTGATCCTCTCATTTTTTCCCCTCATGTTCTCTCATCTTTCTTTTGCTCATCCTTCCTCCATCCAGAGGTTGTCATGTCTGGAGCTCTGTGGATGTGGATGTGTGTACCTCCTTTCTGCCTCCCTCACGTCACGATCAAGCTCTTCAGCCAATCAGCCATCAACTCTGCAACCTTTGCCCTCTGGCTTCCCCACTAACCACACACTCTTTCAACCCTCTGCCCTCCCTATCTAATGTTGTAGCACAACCGTGAATGTGAACCTTAGATACAGAAAACAAAATGCTGTTTATGTGTGTGTGAGTATGCGTGTACTTCAGTGTTAACCTTTACTTAATATACTATGAGAAAAAAAAAAACGAACTAAAAAAAAAAAATTTAAAACGTGTATTTAGATTTGTTCTGCATTCCGCATACAAGCTGAGTTGGAATGGTGGATATATGTTGGTTTCTTTGCGCATATCCCAAACGGATTGTGTTGTTAAATGTGGACCGTGTTCGGTGTGTGTAAACCTCACTGGCCAATCCCCACCCCTTCCTCTTTCCCTGCTGTCCAATCTGATGCTGAGCTGTGTTTATGGCATTATTAAACACTTGGTTGTACTATCCAATATGACCGTCCATCCTCCCACGACTCATCTGTCCAGCCTCTTTGAGAATACCTCTGAAACAACGTGCGACAAGAGTTCTTAAACTTGGGCCTCTAATCTGGATTTTTATCACAGGAAAACAGATATCATATGGCGCTGTTCACTTTGTGTTTAACAAAACATTTTTTCTTTCCTTTTGGGGGGAATTGTGTGATATATGGAGAGAAAAAAAGTTGCGGACTGTGTTCAAATTGACATGCATTTTAGAATATTTTGATGATAGTTTACACATATTTTTCTTTAATCTTTATTTTGAGAGAATTGTATCATATATTTTTAGTTATTTCAACATGGGGGGGAAAAATACAGATTCAAAACGGTCACGCCTCCTTTGTACATATCTCTTAGCGGTTATTCAGAGGCAGTATTGAATGCAAATTCTTCCCAAAGTGGTAACTGTTGCTCTCTCTGCTGGTATGGAATGGTATTGCATCACAGACTGCAACACCGGATACATGTTGGATTGGACTGTAATCCAGTGCTCTCAAAGATCTTCTTTCTTTGTCTCGTTCTCTGCATGACTTCACCGTTTGACAAGGTGTGTAACATTTTGGCATGTGGAGGTGAGAGAGACAAGAAGAGTTTTGTGGACATATTTCGAAATGTACCCTCAGTCCTCCGAAGGTCATTGTGAAGCAATGGTCAGTGCAATTACACCTATACTCTCCTTGCAAGCCTTGGGGACTCTCTCACTCTAATGCACTCAAATATATGCTGGGTGTTGTGTTGTTTATTTCCAAAGTGACTATCTTAATCCATTGTGGCATTACAAGGTATTGAAAGAAAATAAAGATGATTAAAACACATAAAACAAAAATAGAAAGTGGGTAAATAATGTCTGCTAAGTATTTGTATGAAGGCTGTGTTGTTTTTGGGTTAATGGATGGCATTATCCCTCCCCACCCTGACCCCCCTCCCCCCACTACCCCTATGTGCATGTGAGTCTAAATAAGATGCAATAAAATGCAAATACACTGATCCAAACGACCCTCACGCCTCATCACTTATCTCTCCTGGTTTCATCTGCTCGTAGATTAGATTTTGGATCTTTAGCCTCAGTAACCCCTTGAAAATTCTTATTTATTTGATTTCAATGGGCAGGTCTTTATGGACAAGAAAATAGCACTCATGAGTTTGATTTTGACATTAAACAAATATCAATAATCAATCCATAATGTATACAAAATTGCAATGCAAGGCATCAGGATTCAGGATTCAATATTAGCAAACTGATGTTTTCAAGGCTTAAACCACCAGAAGAGATTGGGAACAAATGACATATCTATACATTTCATGCAGATGCAGACTCAGACAAACAAAACCTTCTCTCATACATATCCTTAAAAATCAAGTGACATAGCACCATTAGAGCTCAAAAGGCTAGCACCAAATTAAACCTTTGTATGCTATTAGCATAGTGGTTTCGCAAAGAAAGCAAGCTGTTTACACAAAGTAAACTGACACAAAACACCTAGACTTTTGTCTTTCAATCTAAACACTAAAGCACTTAGGAAAAATTAAAACTGTCTAAAGTTGTAAAAAAAAAGACTACCTTAAAAAGAAAACAAACTCACGCTGGAGAAGTTTCAAACTTGGATGATGACAGTGAAGTTAATATATGGTGAAACATGTTTTGATACTCTAATCTTCCAAAACAAACATTGCACTTCCTCACCATCTTAACTTTTTAGTTCAGTTGCACATATGCAACAAGGAACTTTGATCTAGACTGCAAAAGTTGTTTACAAGTTGTGATTTCAACCAGTCTCTCTGTTGGGATAAATAAACAGTGTGTCTGTGTATCAAGGTATAATCGGTAACATTTTGACTGTCATGATAGCAGAAGAAGAAAAAAAGACCTTTATGTATTCGGGGGAGGTTGCATAATGATAGCTTTGCCAGGTGCTAAAATTTCTGTAATTTACCTTTTCACTTGACATCTCTGAGGGACCTCTGCATTAGCTAGCTTGTGAAATTATGATATGTTATTAGCATTAGTTGTGTCATTTGTGGGCCACTGTCACTCAAGGAGACTGGTTGGAGTCCCTATTGGTTGTTGATTGTGGTAACTAGACAAAAAAATCTTACTGATTGTACCTTTAACAAGCCTAGTACTGATGTACTGAACTTAGATCACTTCTTTGCTGCTAAAGCCTGACTAACCACACTGTCACTGGAGTGGTATGCTGGTCTTAGATCAGCAGTTCAGTTCTTTGGAAAGATGAGTCCATATCTTCCTCAGATCTCTTGTAGACCATTTACTTCCCCATCTCAAACCTCTTTACACAGACTGGGATCTCCATGGATCCAGTGACAGATCTGGGCATATTTGGACGGAGTGATCCTCATTGCCACATTAAAGTCCCTCTGTTCACCTCCTTCCACCTCCACCCACTGATGCCCTGAATACACACCAATCACTTTCCGTTGCCACTTCCCTTTCTGGCCTGCAGTGCCAACATCCTCTCTTAGGCGAATGTAGACACCTGCACCAGCCGCACCCTGCTCCGCATCACAGTGTTGGTACATGAGATCGTCAGACTCCTTTGCCACAGAACAAAACCGATAGACTATTTTCTCATCCCTAAGACCATCCAGCAAGACCTTTTCAGTGTCATAACCTGAGAAGTGGATCCGTGTCAGGGCCTTGGCAGAGGGAGCCACCCCAAGCTTCATGTGCTTTTGTTTGACAGCTTGTTTCAGCTCCAGAAGGGCATAATCATAGTCAGGTGCAACAGATTTAGGCGAGTTCTTGGCGTGGATCCAGCCATTGGGGATGCGAGTTTGTTTGACCTGTGTCCATCGAAACACGGGCCACTTTTTGAGTTCTGCACTGCGTCGCATTCGTCTTTTCGGGTTGCCTCTTCTTCTAATCTCTTGTCCCTCTATGCCTCCCTGAGCACCTGTTCCCTCCACATCTCCTTTCCTCCCTCTCCCTCTCCGCCTCCCAACTCCACCCCCCTGTCGGCCTCTCACCAGCTTTCCATCTATGCTATTCCACTCCTCTCCTTCCTCTAAAGTCCCCTCTTGTATTTTCTCATCTCGTGTCTCCCCCTCTCTTCCCCTCCCTCCTCTCCTCCGCCCTCCCATCCGCCTTCTTCCTTTTCCTCTTTTAGACTTGAGCTGTAACACCCCAACTTTAAGCCTTCTCATGCCTTCCAGATAGTCCTTCCCATCATGGACGCAGTGGGCTGCGGTTAGCACATGCTTTGGGGATACAAGGATCCCAGAGCACCCTGTGGAGAGGCGGACTGCAGTAGAGAATGGGTAGTTGGTGGTGAACCGCGAGTCAGAGATCACAAAGCGCCCATCTTCCCCATAAACCTGCCTTTTCTTGCGTGTTTGTGTTGATGTGTTGACAAGTGCACGTGGAGATGTCTTGTTGAAGCCAAGCAATGTGATCTTTGTTTGTGTGCATGTGCCATTTGCATACATCGTCTCATATCCTAGTATCTTCTCTTGCTCGGTCTGGTCCAGGGGAGGTAGGGTGCTTTGGCACTCTATCCCACATAGTCTCCATGTTCCTTCTCTCTTATCATCCTCTTCCTGCGACCAGAAGTTCGGGGTGTCCAAAATCTCTGTGTGTCGATCCAGTACCACCGGGACACTTTGCTTGGACCACCTGTACACTTCATTGTCATCATCTTGAACGCCGACCCCAGACACCACCAAGGGACTCACACAAAGCAACAGCCACAGCAAATGTATGGTGTCCATCACACTGAAATGACAGATGCTCATTACCTTTAACAAGCCATTGTATCAACTATACATGCCTTTGTTTTATACTCTGCATGCACAGTGTATAGCCAGAAGAGGGCGCACAACCTCAATATCGGGTAGTGCCATTGCAACCCTATTGTAACAATGAATAACTAGGTGAGCATGCAAATGAGCAACGTTTTGAAACTCAAAATTGTTCAGTTTAGAATCAACCTGATGTGCTTGACATTTATATTACTGTACAGTGTAAGGGATTGGTTGCTGGTAAATGCAACACTTCTACACTGAGTTATTGACGTGTGATTTCTGTAAAAAAAAACCCTCTACATAACAGTAACTAAAAAAGCAATAAAAACGTTTTCACAGGTGGGAAAGTCTGCAACCCTTATAACAAATACCCTACACATAGTAGTCGAAAAATAATACACAAACCATCGCTAGGGGCGAAAATTATGGAAGATGAAAAAGTACAAAGTGTTTAAAGTAGTCCTACCTGCAAACATGCATGAGACACCAGGGCGATTTCCGGTAAACACTCTCGTTTAAATGAACCAGAAAAGACAATTTATCTTAACAGGTTGCAGGTACTCGAAAATCCTCGTCCCATCATTGCCTGGGCACCAAACAACCGGAGCGCAAAAAAGAAGCCGGCGTCTGCAAGATCCTCACAGGAGTCTCAGTTCAAGCATTGCAGGACGAGATGACGAGCCAACAGAAGGGGGAGCCATTCGAGTCAAAGAGAGCTGAAGTATGAATGAAGTTTTTGATCATGTGATAACATTTTAATTTAAAGTCAAAATCAAAGCCCATGGGCTACGGAAAGAAATGTCACGATCCCCCCCCCACCGGATTCCACAAATATTTTCATTACGTAGGCCATGCGCGGCACAGGTACGGACGCTTTGGAGTATTTTAGACAGCATGGCTGCAAGAGTCATCCTGGAAACTGGGTTTCTCCACAAAATGTCGCCTTTATAGTCCGTGTTTATTCGGCGCTTATGTGGTCGAAACCGTAAAATTCAGATTTACGCCGGGTGAAGTTTGATGTGCTGCTTTACAAACACGCATAAAATAGAGGTGATTAATCCTCCCGAGACCTCCGCGGATCTGAGGGGGACAACCTGCGTTTCAACTCCCGCTGGTTTATTTTGACAACTGACGTGCCACGCCGGCCAACAGGCGCTCATTCAGCGCATGGACCCCGGACCCCTCCTTTCTGCCCCCCCTTCCTCCATCCCCCTCAAGCAGAGGTCGTAACACTGCGCATGCGCCTAACAGACAAGGACGCAAGGGCGCAGTCACTCATTGTCAATACACACACACACACACACACACACACACACACACACACACACACACACACACACACACACACACACACACACTTTATGCTGAAATGTTACAATGATATGCCTCATTCCACTCCAGTCTCGCTATCGCTTCCCCTCTCTCTCTCTTTCTCTCTCTGTCTGTCTGTCTGTCTCTCGCTCACACACACATCTTCAAGGAAAGAATCAATGAAGACTGCTGCCATGTATCATACTGACAGGAAGATCATGCAGCTGTTGGCAAGAACATCAATATTTAAGGTGGCGATATAAGAAGCTTTGCGTTGTATTCGCCCATGTTGATCAATTGATCAGCAGAAAACATTGCAATCTGTCTGACATAGTATTTCTTTTACATTGTCAACACAATGCTACATCGCCATGACCTTTTACAAGTGGAAAGAGTTACAGACACTATCTATTTATAGACCAATGAATATTTTATTTCTTTTATTTAATAGATGTACATATACATGCGTTAAGATAGTTTGTACATATTTAGCATATTAACATATCCCATAATATTTTTCCAAATAACGGATGTTTTTTTGTTTTTTTTCTTACAAAGTGGCTGTTCAGCATTTAGGAATTTTACAAGTGCTGGGATGGTAGTCAAGATCATGTAAACATGAATGAGTGAGATGATGGGGGAAAACAAAAACATTTACAGTATACTTGGGTTAGTTATCTTTACTTTGACACAAAGTTTACCTAAAGACGCATGAGGGAGACATCCAGTTTGACATGTTTCAGGTGTTTTTCGCGTGCTTGGACGCGTAGAGTATTTACTTCCATCATACACACTGGGATTCATCAGGGACAACAGTGGGTGGGTTTGTTTTACATGTTGTCCCTTCTCCTTGAGGCGGTTTTAATGAAGAGCTGACCAAATGTTGACACGGGGAATGAGGTGTGTGGATAAGTATTGGAAAGCGATGCAAATTGCAATGGCATCGATCCCCTGTTTTCCTTAAACTTCATTTGAATGGCAAATGTCCCTGTTCCTGTTACATGTCCCCATCTGAAGATTGCACGTAAGATAGAATAATGTCTTCCTCTTTCACAGGGTCGTTTAATACGGTGGTGTCAGTACCAACAGGTTCAGCTTGTCTCTCAGTCAGTAAACAACGCAACACCTCAACCTCTCCGTCGTCAGTACCAACACTTCCAGCACCTCCTCTGTGTGGAACCTCAGCGGCCTGGTCCCCTCGGTGCTCCTGTCCCTCTGCGTCCTGCTGGGGGTCCCGGGCAACCTCATGGTGATCACCTTGCTTGCATGAGATCATCTGCGGCTGCAGCTCTCCAGCCTGCACAACAGTTTGAGGATACATTTGGCGGTTTTGGACCTGTTGTGCCTGCCCACACTGCCCCTGTGGATATACACTGAACTCTACAGCTGGAACCTGGGACTGATAGCATGCAAGGTCCTGTTGTATCTTGTATACTGCAGTGTCTATGCCAGCGTGCTTACAGTGACTTGGCTCAGCATCCTGCACTGTATTCAGGTGCTTTACATGACCTGGCTGGGAAAGGCAGCACAGACAGGGTTGCTGGGTCTCCTCTGGGTAGTCGCATTAATCCTGTCAATCCCCATTTTGGTAGTTCGACAGCTCATTAAAGATGAGAAATGGTTGACTTGTCAAGCGGTGTTCTCTTTCGATGCCCAGCAAGCTCTGGTGTTGCTGATGGAAACCCTGCTGGGATTTATAGTTCCCTCCTCTCTCATGGTGTCTGCTTACACCTGCCTCAGCAGGGCAGTAAACCAGAGAGTGCTCTCTAACATCCCACGGACTGCCAAACTCATGACCAATATCATCGTGTCCTTTTTTGTTCTGTGGACGCCACTTCACATAGTCAACATTTTGCGTGTGGCAGCCATTTTACTCGGCAACGAATCCCTGAAGAAGTTTTGTGTGAAGAGTTCGGAACATGTGTCAGCAGTTGCCTGAATCCACTCCTCGACACCTTTGCCTCCCAAAATGCTCGTGCGGTGATGTTTGGACACAACAATTCTTGAGCTTGTCTCTCCACAGGGTCAGTCTGGTCTTTTGAGATGTGCATGCATCAGCCTCCTCTTGCTGCTGTAACAGTGTTGTATGCAAATCTGTTCCAACAGATGATTTAACTAAAATTAGTTAAAGGAATCAATTTTAAGTAAATATTTTCAGTTTCTCATGAAAACGTAATATTATGAGCTAAATCACAAAGATAAAAGGGGGAAAAATCTTCTATCTATCTATCTATCTATCTATCTATCTATCTATCTATCTATCTATCTATCTATCTATCTATCTATCTATCTATCTATCTATCTATCTATCTATCTATGTATCCATCCATCCATCCATCCATCCATCTATCCATCTATCTATCTATGTGAATCCCGTGAGTAAATAAACCGTTAGCAGATAGTTAACTGGAAAGAGTGGGTGTATGCTGAAAAGGCTAGACTAAGTTTATGAAATTATAGAGAAAAATTTGCCTGCTCAAGATAAACGTTCTTAAGGTAACTGTATGTTGGGGAAGTTTGGGCCAGGAGCGAGTGAATGACACGTTGGCTACATTTGCTAAGTTGCTTGCGCTCACAATGCGTGTTGTTTCCTCCTAGACCCAAGGAACCATTGGTTGTGTATTTTCATGAGGACTGTTACTTCTTTCATGAGGACTGTTTATTCTGTCAACAGTGACATGTTTGTTTGAGTTGAGTTTGTTGAGCAGTGAGTACATGTTCTTGTACTTACACTGTTTGAAGACAATCTTGAAGATAATCTTATTGTGTTTTAAGAGATCTTTGCACGCATCTCCATCGGGGAAGAGGCCTGTGCTGGAGTGTTCACTGAAGGTTTGTTTTGTGGTTTGTTTTTTTTCTTGTTGATATTGTTGCATCAGTCATTTTGAAACTACATCACCACCTGACTTTTATGGGTTTTGGTGACATAAGCTGTAATGAAAGCTACGAACAGCAGTGCTTAAATTTAAGTGAGAGGCTAAATTGCAAGCGTTATTCAACTGACCAACTAAAGAGCACAAATAATAAGTATTCATTACTACACCTAAATATTAGAAGCCTAAATAAACATCATGACTAATTAGTCTCTTTTCTGTCCAGTGTAGGCCATAGTTTTGATGTAATTGGCTGCAGTGAAACTTGGCTCAATGATACTAGGTTTTATGTAGAGATCTTAAACCTAGATGGTTATAAATTATATAATAAAAATAAAATAGGCAGAAGAGGTGGTGGAATATGTCTGTACGTGAGCTCTGGACACTCAGTGAATGTCTGTGACAATATTTAATTGAAGATGATCACTCCGACTCGCTCTTCATTGAGATAAATATAAACAATGGTAAAAATCTTATTATTGATTGACCCCCAGATTCCAATCTTGACACCTTCAGTCTTAAACTGAAAGAAACTTTATATTCCATAAATAGAAATATCAAAGATTGTGTTATTCTTAGGGATTTCAATATCGACATTTCTAGAGAGGATACTGCAAAAAATTATTTTATTAACGCATTATATTCCTCCTCTTTCTTCCCCACCATAAACACTTCTACTGTAACGTGCATGGATAAGAAGACACGCTGGCCGCTGGCTCGCAGGTCTGACCCTTTAGTCTAGCGGTTAGCGATGTCTCCTGCGGTGCGGGCGATATGGGTTCGCTTCCCGGCCGCGGCAGTTCCTGTGGTTGCGTTGTCCCCTGAATTCGCTACACTACCAGAGTATCAAAAAACAGCAAATCTATCATTGATAACTTCATCACAAACATTCGTGATGCCTGTACTGACTCGGGTGTGGTGCTTTCTGACATTTCAGATAATTTTCCTATTGTGTTATTCATTGATCTTGTTAAGACAACAGCTTCAAGCCCTAAATCAAAAGTTCAAGTCCTAAATGAGAAAATGCTGCTACAATTATGTGAAAACCTGCGAACCGTAACATGGGACTCAGTCTATGATTGTAATGATCCAGATACTGCATGTAATGCTCTAATTAGTGAAATAACAAACTCCACTGAATGCATCGTACCCAAAAAGATCGTTAGAAGCAATACAATAGATCACAATGTCTGGCTTACAAAGGGAATCCTAAAATCCATCAAACATAAGAACAAACTTTATAAACGCTACATTAAAACCCATAGTGATACTAATAAGGAACAATATACCAAATACAGAAATAACTTACACATATTATATGAACTAGTAAGATAAATTATTACACAGAACTCATTAAAGCATCACATGGGGATTCAAAGAAATCCTGGAAGGTTTTAAACAAAGTACTAAGCTGGGGTCGCAAAAACGCTGTGCTTCCTGACACCAGCATTATACAAAATGCTAGTAGCACCAGCAGTAATATTAATAATGCTGATATTAGCAATACTGATCTTGCTAATAACTTTAACAATCATTTTATCTCCATAGGTGAAAATCTTTCCAACAAAATTAGCAAACCGCAGGGTGCCACTTTCAGCCAATATATACAAAAAAACAAAACAAAAACATTTGAATTCATTTTTCTTGAAGCCAAGTGACAAAAATGAAGTTTCTAAAATCATCATGATTATGAAAAGTTCACATACAGCTGGCACAGATGAAACCTCTAGCAAAATGATTAAAGCCATTGTGAACAAAATTATGGAGCCACCTGTCTACTCTACAAACCTCTCATTACTTTGTGGGGTTGTGCATAATATGGCAAAGATTGCTAGAATTGTTCCAGTCTTTAAATCTGGTGATAAAAAATGCACAACTACCGTCCAATATCTATATTGCCTACAATATCCAAAGTACTAAAGAGAGTTGTGTATAGCAGATTAAGTGATTACCTAGAAAAATCTAATATTCTTGTTCTGTCTCAGTATGGCTTCAGGAAAAAGAGCACCACATACATAGCGATTCTTGAACTTATTGGAAAAAAAAATCATTGATGCTATTGATAAAGGAGACTGTGGCATTAGTATTTTTCTGGATTTGTCAAAGGCATTTGACACTATTGATTTTGAGATTCTTTTAAATAAATTGTATCATTATGGGGTCAGAGGTATAACGCTTAACTGGTTTAGAAGCTATATCTATGCGAGAAAGCAATATGTAATTATAAATGGTGTTACGGCCACAGGTGTGTCCGTGTCCGTATAGTTTTGTGTTGCCTTCTGTATCTAACCCTCACTCTCATTCTACGTTCAGGTATCCCCCAGGTGCTCCTCATCACCAATTCAACCAGTCAACAAATCAACCAATTTCCATCAGCTGTGCAGTATACTATTTAAACCCCCACATGTCTTCAGTTCTCCAGGGGCCAGCTAAGTTTAGTTTGTGTGTGATCGTAGTTAGTGTTATGTAGCTACCTTGTGTTGATGTCTTTGTAGCTACTTTGTGTTTGTAATGTCTGGCCTGTTTTCTGTTAAGTTTTGCATTGTTTCAGTCTGGAGTATTTTGAGTTATGTTTAGCCTTTAGTTTGTTTAGTTCTTTTGGGCAAGGGGATCAAGGTAAGATGCCCATGGGTAAACACCCCATCACATAGCTTACCTTCTGTTATACACACTAGGTTAGGAGCGGTTGCCACTCTCTGTATTTAGGTTGGTGCTTTTTGGCACTGTCAAGGGTGGGTTACTTTTGTTAGTAGTTTATTGTTTTGGAAACCGTTCGGTTCCCTTGTCCTGTCATGGTGTTAATAAATTTATATTTTATATTTATACACTACCTGTCTCACTGTGTTGTACCCTCACCTCATTGCTACCCAGTGCACTAGTTGTTGTCCCTCACCAGACTGAGGGATGTGACAAATGGCCACAAATCTTTATGTAAATCCAAATATGGGGTCCCCCAGGGTTCAATTTTAGGGCCACTCCTCTTTATCCTGTATATAAATGACTTTCTAAATTCCTCTTACATTTTATATAAAATATTGTTTGCTGATGATACAAATTTGTTCCTGTCACATAAGAGTCTAAATGATCTTCAAAAAATTCTAAATGAGGAGCTGGTGAAGGTGGACACTTGGTTTAGATGTAATAGATTATCCCTAAATATCAGCAAGACAAACTACATTGTGTTTCATTCCAACAAAAATGAAAATAATGCTGAGCATGTTTGTCTCAAAATTAATGGTCAGGATATTGAAAGAGTAAAGTCCACAAAATTCATTGGGATCCATATTGATGAATCCTTGACTTTTAAGGGCCATATTGATGCTTTAACAAAAAGATTATCCAAATTAGTTGATGTTTTTTTTTAAGATAAGACCTTTTCTCCCAAGCGCAGCACTTCTTACTTTGTACAAGTCTTTATTTGAGCCCATATCAATCACTGCAATGTTATTTGGTGCAACACGTTTCCCAGTCAACTAAAAAAACTACAGATTCTGCAAAATAAAGTTATACGCACCATATCGTGGTCTGGGGTCTATGCTCCCATGGACCCTCTTTTCCGCAATTATGGTCTTTAAGGCTTGCTGAATGTAATATTTTTCATAATGCTTGTTTGATGCACCATGTTATCTATGGGATCAATGACAGACTGTGTGACCTCATTCAAATGTTCCTCCTCCGCATGCATTTAGCACCAGGAATAAGAACCATATAGTGGGCAAGTGGCGCAGGCTTAGATGCATGAGCCTTGGTGTGACATGTAAAGGCCCACAGGTGTGGAACGAGTTAAGTGACGATTTGAAAATGTCATCATCCATAAATGTCTTTAAAAAGAAATTACAACATTAATTCAGAAATATACTGCTAACTGATATGCTAAACACTTGTTAATTATAGGGCTAGGACTTTAGATTTATTTTTATATTTTTTAAAAAAAAATTGTAGGTTTTATTTCTTTTATTTTTCTTTCCTTTTATGTCTTTTACTCCTTATGTAAATTACTTTGCTTAAAGTATGGGCCCCCGTCCATAAGCTCTGCTGAGCTTCCTTGGGGTGTCCCTTTTCACACCATTTTGTGTACTATATATGTATAAATTGTATTTTTCATATTACTGTGAAATGAAGTTGATCTATCTATCTAATTAATAACCGCTGTATAACTAAAGGGATATATTGTTAAGTCTTACCAGGCCTTGGTGTAATGGAAGCATGTGTGTATGCTTGCACCCACGTGTGGAAACTGTATTGCTCATGTTTTTTGTTCGTCTTGAAATTATATCAAATTCTTCTTGCTGTCCCCCGTGTGTGTGTGTGTGTGTGTGTGTGTGTGGGGGGGGGGTGGATTCAATCAATATGGATCAACAGAAATGAATCCAGAGATTGAATAAATGTTTGCATCGGAGTGCATCCACTGAGAGGAATGGTTCCACTCATCTCACTTGTTTAACCTACTTGGAGAGAGATAGAAACACAGGGCGAGAAAGGACTGATTGGGAGGTTGCCAGACTGCTGAGCAAGAGTATATATATGCATGTGTTTACTTTTGGTTGCCTATTACTGTGTGTGTGTACATAGGTTTGATTCCTTCCTTCCTTCCTTCCTTCCTTCCTTCCTTCCTTCCTTCCTTCCTTCCTTCCTTCCTTCCTTCATTCAGTCATTCATTCTTTCAATAGCCAGACAATGCATGTACTCCCAAAAACGTAGTGTCTACTTTGTAGAAGAAAGTCTATTTATCTATTTATGAGTCTATTTATCATATAGGATTTGAGATTCTAACACCCTGACAGATGCATTTTTTATGCTGTCTCTGCATTTCATCCACCTATCAACAAAATGACGGCATGTAGACTGTGAACTCTTGAAAGACCACTCTAACATGAAAAAGATCAGCCATCATGGGCTGTAACATGCTAATGAGCCAAGAATGCTTTGTATCAACTTCAGTAACATTTTTATTCCATGTCTGTTTTATTCCACTGTGCAGCCACTATCTGTATCTCTCCTCTTTCTCAGTCTTTGTCTTTCCACCTTTGTGTCTGTTTCTCAGTCTGAGCTTCCCTCTTTCTCTGTGCCTCTTCCTCTCTCTCTGTATCACTCTGTCTGTATCTCTTTCTAACTATCTCTCTGTCTCTCTCGCTGTCTGTATCTCTCTCTGTCTCCCTCTCTTTCTGTCTGTCTGTCTGTCTTTATCTTGGCTTACTGAAAAATTGGAGACTGGTTTCATTGTTATGTACAGATTATAAAACAATTGCAAAATGTCTTTCAAATAGACTCAAACAGTATATGGATACTGTTGTACACTATAGCCAGACGTACTGTGTTCCTGACTGTACAATTAAGGATAATCTGTTTTTGATACGGGACATTATAGATATATCTAAGCTTCAAGAGCTGGACATTGGCCTACTTTCTGTAGATCAAGAGAAGGCTTTTGATAGGGTGGATCATTGTTATTTGTTCAAAACACTTGAAGGTTTTGGTTTTGGGGATACATTTATTTCATGAATCAAAGTATTGTATTCTGGAGCCAGTGTTCTGTTAAAGGTAGGCGGTGGACTCAGCCAGCCTGTCTCTGTTCAGAGAGGTATAAGACAGGGTTGTCCCTTATCTGGAATGCTGTAGTCTGGCCATCGAGCCTCTTTTAATTCAGCTCAGGCAGGGTCTCTCAGGGCTATCCTTTTCAGAGAATACTGTCAATTCTGTTAGTTTATTAGCATACGCTGATGATGTCACAGTTTTCATAAGTCAAAAATGATTTAAAAATTCTCAAGCAGAAATTGGCCTTATAAAAACAAGCTTCTTCTGCAAAAGTGAATTGGTCAAAATCTGAGGGTTGATTACTGGGGAAGTGGAACAATAAAGAGAAGCCAACATTACCAGCTGGGCTGCAGTGGAACACAGAAGGGATAAAATGCTTAGGTGTCTTTCTGGGCAGTGACCGCTTTCTGAGCAAAAACTGGGAGGGTTTAGTTGAAAAGATCAATGCCTGATTGTCTAGATGGACTTGGATCCAGCCCCAGTTGTCCTATAGGAGGAGAGTCTTGATTGTTAATAACTTGATTGCCTTGATGTTCTGGCACCGGTTTACAGTTGTAGAACCTGCGGACACACACGTAAGAGACGTACAGAAGAGGCTGGTGAACTTCTTCAAGGGAGGCTTTCACTGGACCAAATCTATGGGGATCAATCTATCCCCAGCTATGGGTTAAATAGTGCCACTGCCTAGTGGATACCTCAGGAGAGGAATAGGCTACGGGAGTAAACCCCTACAGAAAATCAATTTCTACAGTGCTTTTGTTTTATGTTTTTCTTGCCCTTTTGTATCTGTTTAAGTCGGAGAGTACTGCTGGCGTCGTGTGTGGGTGCCGCTTCTCCTCATAGCCTCTCCCCCTCCCATCCACCCCTGTATGTCTGTGTTATGCTTATCTGTTGTCTTGTTTCACCGCCGTTTATTGTAAAGCGACTTTGAGTGTTAGAAAAGCGCTATATAAGTTTGATTTATTATTATTATTTATTATTAAATCTGCTTTATTGTTTCTACCAGTGTTAGGAGGAGGCCAGGGCCTGATTGACCTCTGTAGTCGTATCACTGCTTTTTGCCTTCAAACTGTGAAAAAAAAAACACTCCAAAGCTGTTGTTTATGGGCTTTGGAGTGAAACAGCATCTGTGTTGCTTTGTAGGATTATGAACCTGAATATATAATATATATATATATTATTGGTGAAACACAAGCAAACAACAAACAATACTGGGAATACAGGTCAAGCCATCTATGCGAAACTGGAAAAAACATCCCTCAACAGAGGAGGAGGTCTGCGACACCACCTATCTCCCACTTACAATGCCGTCCTTTCATCTCTACCCAGAAGACTCAAGAAGCTTAGCCTCCAAGAACAACAGTCGGTCACTAATGGCTCCAACGACTCATGACCACTGAATGGAGCACTAACGAAGTCGAAACTAACGACCGTCGCTGCTTAACATCGGATCACAAAGAGCCACACGTATCAATACCTCTGATAACGACGGGCGTTGCTAAACATCGGAACACAAAAGAGCCACACATATCAATACCTCTGATAACGACGGGCGTTGCTAAACATCGGAACACAAAGAGCCATGGACATCATTAGCTCTGATAACGACTCCAAAGAGGATAAATATCTGAGTTTCATCACCAGCCAGTCAGACTAGCTTGGTCTAGTCAGAAAGGCACGAACTGATGAAGCCTCTTGGATGAGAGGCGAAACGTCTTCATGGATATATACCAAGTGCAGTTGCACTCGATTCAATTCCTTTGGATAACCATGACCTGGATGAATGAGAACATTCACAGACATAGGCATTGAAATACGTATAAGTATCTGGGGAGTACGTCCATTTTAATGGATTGTACTCTACCTGCTAGGGAGAGGGGTAGGCTGTTCCATCTCTGCAGATCAGTTTTCACCTTTGCTGTTAGAGCCGTAAGATTTTCCTCACATAGAGAGTGGATGGAAGTTGTAATATTTATTCCTAAGTATTTAAGCCTGGTGCTAGATAATCTGAAGGCAATATTAGACTGGGGTATTTCCTGGGCCAATTGATTAATAGGAAAGCATTCACTTTTTTTATATTTAGTTTGTACCCAGAAGTTACTAAAGGACTGGAGAGTGGCTAAAATATACAGAATGGAATTTATTGGATCTGAAACGTAAAGGAGTAGGTCATCTGCATACCAGAATACTTTGTGCTCGGCATCACCTCTTTTGATACCTGAAAACAACTTATCAGTCTTAAGAGCAATTGATAAAGGTTCAATAACAATGGCAAAAAGGAGGGGGGAAATCGGGCATCCTTGACGTGTCCCGCGTCAGAGGGGAAAGAATTGTGATCGCTGATTGTTAGTACATACGCAGGCCTGTGGGGAAGCATACAGTAAGCGTATCCAGGATGTGAATTTAACTCCGAACCCAAATTGCTTTAATGTGAAGACAGATGACTCCACTCAACTCGATCAAAAGCTTTTTCTGCATTGAGAGATATAACCACCTCAGGATTAGACAGAGAGGCTGGGGAGTGAAAGATGTTAAGAAGTCTCCGTATGTTTGCGAAGGAGTGGCGGTTTTTAATAAATCCTGTTTGGTCAATTGAAATTATAGAGGGCAAAATAGTCTCGATTCTAGCTGCAAGGACTTAAGCAAGTAACTTTTCGTCAACAGTAAGAAGCGAAATAGGTCGATAAGAAGAGCATAAATTGGGATCTTTGTCCTTTTTAAGGATCAGTGTAATAGAGGCTTGGGTAAGTGTTGGTATTGTGCCTTTTTGGAGAGAGTCCTCGAACATCTCCAAAAGCAAAGGTGCCAACCGATTCGAAAACTTCTTATAAAATTCCGCAGGATAGCCGTACAGTCCCGGGGATTTCCCACTTTGCATTGACTTGATGGCATCCATTATTTCGTTTAGATTTAGAGGTGTCTCCAGGTTTTTGTGTTGTTCCGGCGTTAATTTAGTGACACATTTCAGCCTTTTCTGTGGTGTGAAACTTGTGCTCCACACCCTGGTATGTTAGTGTAAGTACAGCTGGATAGCGGAGTGTGAACTTAATACCTCTCTTGCAGAGTTTGGACTTGATTGTGAGGAATGTGGCGCGCTTCTTGGCCAGCTCGCTGCTCATGTCTGGAAAAATAAATATCCTTCGACCCTGATATACAAGTGGCCTTCGTTTTCTTGCTAGGGCGAGTACCTGGTCCCTCTGTTTGTAGCGTAGAAAGCGAATGATCATGGGTCGGGGCCGTTCTCCTTCACCCGGTTTTGCTCTCAACGTGCGGTGTGCCATTTCAAGCTCTGGTGGTGAGGTGAACGATTCGTCTTGCAAAATGTCAACGAAAAATGTAGACATAAAATCTGTGGCCGAACGTCCCTCGTAACCTTCGGGTAGTCCAACTACTCTGACGTTGTTCCGACGAGAGCGATTTTCGAGGTCTTCTGTCTTGTGTTTAAGATGACGATTTTCAGTTTGGAGTTGTTTCAGCTGTGTTTCAATGCTGGTTAGCCTGTCGCTATGGTCAGAGAGGGTAGTATCCATTGTAATCATACGAGAGCCCAGATCTTCCACCTTGATTCGAACCGCATTTAAGGTCGCTTGAATAGGAGACAGTGAAGCTTGTATTTCGGCAGAAATCGCTGCTCTATTCTTCTCCAGTTCAACTATCAGGTCGGCGATGGTCAGAGTGGAGTTAGCTACTTCTGCGGTAGCCATTGTTAGCTTAGGCTCTGGAGGTATGGTAGGGCCCGTGATCGTGGTTTTTCCTCTCTGGGTGCTGGTCTTATTTTTGCCAGACATTGTTAAAATTTATATTGTAGCGCGTTCCTACAACACCAAATAATTGCAAGATTTACTGTTCATGTGAATAGTAAGGATTTACAAAATCGCTCGGGAGCTGCTCTCTGTGCGTCTGCTCCACTCGGTCGCCATACCGGAAGTCGGGGGACAGTTTTAACCACCAAAAGAGACTACTCCCAGATATATAGGAGTGTAAGGCAGGAACCACTAGTCTATAACCCGCTGATACACTGCAGGATGCTCAGCTCTGTAAGTATATGGAGATCCCTCACGAGAGCTGACTTACAAAATTAGCATGTCTCAGATCGGGACAGTGGAAAACGGCTGACATTTTGAGCCAGGAGACTGGTTTTAAATCTCTTCGTTTAACGACGAAATTGTTGGAGGAAGTGATCAGTGTACTTCCTGACTTCTTCAGAGAGGCAATAGGAGCAGAGTGCGGAGAGGATCAGCCAGTTATGCCGCCTGTTTTTCCATCTTTGTCCATCCGTGCAGCAGTGGAGGAGCAGGAGGAAGTGAGGGGGGCCATTCTGTCTTTCAAAACACCAGAACTACAGGACTTCTCAAGTACATCAAAGAAGGCCTTGTATGCAGTCGCTGTAAAGGTTCTCAACAGAACATCACTAGCTGGTGTACAGGAGTTCAGGTGGTTGACTGTTAACACCAGGTTCATCTCCCAAAGGCAGCTGGAGGTCCCTGTACAAACCCCCTCACAGAGAAATGCACTGCAGATCTACAGTGGAGGGTGGTACATGGGGCTGTGGCTACAAACAGATATGTGATAGATATAGATCCTAGAGCAGGGAGTCACTGCTCTTTCTGTAATGATGAAGAAACTCTACAGCACCTACGGCTCAGATGTCCCAGATTGAGCCCTCTTTTCTCTGTACTGCAGCAGTGGCTGAGAGGCTTAGGACAGGTTTTCGAAGACAGCCTATTTGTCTTTGATCCTAGGTACACGGCAGCATGGTGCAGACGTGTCACCTTGGTTAATTTTCTGATAGGTCAGGCAAAAATGAGCATTTGGCTTAGCAGAAGAAACAAAATGAAAGGCACAGGGTCCACAGATGCTACACTCATGTTCAGGGGCTTAGTGACTGCTTGGCTGAAAATTGAGTTCACATTTTTCAAAATGGTTTCAAACTTGGAAGAATTTGTTTCTGTTTGGAGACATGGATATGTTCTGTGCATTGTAAAAAACCAATTACTTCTTAAATTCTGAGAAAGGGAAGGTCTGTATTTATTGTTTCTACTGTGTATGGGGATTGTTGTGTTTCATTATGTATATGAGTATCTGCGTTAATATTGTTATTTTAATGTGAATGGAAAATTGGACCATTAAAGACTTGGTTCAAGGTTAAGGTCTCTCTGTCTCTCTCTCTGTCTGTAACTCTGTCTGTCTGTCTGTCTGTCTGTCTGTCTGCCTGCCTGTCTGTCTGTCTGTCTGTCTGTCTGTCTGTCTGTCTGTCTGTCTAAACGGTGAAGAGGTGCATATTGTGGATAACATCAAATTCCTGGGGAATCCACATAACCAAAGAACTCACATGGTCACTCAACACCTCCCACGTGGTGAAGAACACACAACAGAGGCTTTTCTTCCTCAGGAAACTTAAACAAGCTGGTCTCCCTTCTCAGCTGCTGGTCAACTTTTACAGGAGTACAATAGAAAGCATCCTCTGTCAATGTGTCACAGTGTGGTATGCCAGCTGCACAGCAGAGAATAGGAAGGACTTGGCCCGGGTGGTAAAGACAGCACAGAGGATTGTGGGAACTGCTCCCGGACTTGGATGTTGTGTATGCTAGCCACCTACAGAGGAAAGCCAGCAACATCAGCAAAGACACAACACACCCAGGTCACTCACTGACTGTTCGTTCCCTTGCCATCGGGGAAAAGATGCTGCACCATCAAAACCCGGACTAACAGGCTGAGGAACAGCTTCTTCCCCAGAGCTGTAGCCTCCATCGCCCCCCCCCCCACACACACACACCTGCCGATAGCTGCTGAGAACTGGTACTAAAGGTGCTGCAATATGGGCAACTATGTGCAATAACCACATGCACTATTTTGAACTTTAAAAGCCGCTACTATCTTTTATGGTCTCATCATCATTTTTGCTACCTCACTTATTTATACTAAATGCTGTTTGTTCTTGTTTTTATCTTGTTTTTTTTTTTTTTACCTTGTCTAGTGTTGCTGGTCTGAGAGTCACCAAACGAAATTTCATTGTGTGTACACAATGACAATAAAGTATCTTATCTTAACTTATCAGTACACTTCCCTGTGCCTGGTACTGACTGATCTTATCTTCAAGAATTGAGAAAATATTTTCATTATAATAGGGCATTCTGATGGGAGTATATACGCTGCACACATGAATATATCTTTATCTGTGGAGACAACTGCTTTTTTTACTTTGAGCCAAACTGAAAATTCACCTTTTTTGATTAATTCTATTGAATGTACAAGATTTGCTTTGTACCAAATTAGCATTCCTCCTGAGTCTCTGCCCTGGGTTACTCCTTTCAGTTTGGTAGATGGAAACACTCTCTCTGTAGCCTAAGGGACAACCAGTGGATATGTGTCCTCTACTCCAAGTCTCCTGCAAAACAAACACATCTGCATCTCCTAACTCTCTGATAAAGTCTGGGGTCCTGCTTTTAAGGCCAAAAGCAGAGGATTTCAGACCCTGGATATTCCAAAATGGAAAAAAACAAATGATTTAGATTTCATTTTAGCTTGAAACTCAGAAAGTTACATTCAGTGTTAGAAAAAATTAGATAAACTCCTAAGTGTCTTGTTGTCAATCAAGAAATTAGTTTAAGAGCACACTGAGTACATGGGGTTTTAGTCCATTAATATGAGATAACTGAGTATATGGGGTTTCAGTCCATTAATATGAGCTATATGCTGAGGGGGGCATGGGAGTTTGACCAGCCAGTCTAGATGTGTTTTGTGGCCTTGGAGAAGGCTCACGACCGTGTACCCCGGGACACTCTGTGGGGGGTACTGCGGGAGTATGGGGTACTGGGCCGGTTGCTACAAGCCATCGGGTCCTTGTATAACCAAACTGAGAGCTGTGTCCGCATTCTCGGCACAAAGTCAAACACGTTTTCGGTGGGTGTCGGACTCCGCCAAGGTTGTCCCTTGTGTCCGATTCTGTTTCTGATATTCATGGACAGCATATCAAGGTGCAGCCAAGGTGAGGAGTGTATCCGTTTTGGGAACCTCAGAATTGCATCTCTACTCTTCGCAGATGATGTGGTTTTGTAGGCTTCATCAGAACGTGACCTCCAGTGCGCACTGGGGCAGTTTGCAGTTGAGTGTGAAATGGCTGGGATGAGAGTCAGCACCTCCAAGTCTGAGGCCATGGTTCTCCACTGGAAAACGGTGGATTGCTCCCTCTGGGTTGGGGATGAGTTGTTGTCTCAAGTAAAGGAGTTCAAGTATCTCGGGGGCTTGTTCACGAGTAAGGGTAGGATGGCGGGGGTGATTGACAGGCGGATTGGTGCAGCATCAGCAGTAATGCGGAAGTTGAACCGGATCGTTGTGATGAAGACGGAGCTGAGCTGGAACGCAAAGCTCTCAATTTACCAGTCAATCTTCGTTCCAACCCTCACCTATAGTCATGAGCTTTGGGTAGTGACTGAAAGGGTGAGATCGCGGATACAAGCGGCTGAAATGAGTTTCCTCCGTAGGGTGTCTGGGCTCAGCCTTAGAGATAGGGCGAGGAGCTCGGACATCCGGAGGGAGCTTGGAGTAGAGCCGCTGCTCCTTCGCATCAAAAGGAGCCAGTTGAGATGGTTCGGGCATCTGATTAGGATGCCTTCTGGGCGCCTTCCTTTGGATGTTTACCGGGCACGGCCAACTGGGAGGAGACCCAGGGGTAGACCTAGAACTCGCTGGAGGGACTACATGTCCAATCTGGCCTGGGAACGCCTTGGGATCCCCCAGGAGGAGTTGGAGGGCATTGCTGGGGAGAGGGACGTCTGGAGTGCCCTACTTAGTTTGCTGCCACCGTGACCTGACCCCGGAAAAGTGGCTGATGATGAATGAATGAATGGATATGAGATAACTTTTAACACTTTTTCACAGTATATGACTTTTTTCCCCTGTATGAAAATAAAACATACAATAAAAAATCTGTGGGTTGTCTAGTTGTCTACTGTGGTACTTGACCGATCAAATGAGAGCAGAGCAGGCTGATCGTCTGTGGGACGTCTCTCAGCTCGTTGTGTGGGGGTATTTGGGTGGAGTTAGGAGCAGGGGTGGTAGTGAGGGATGGTGTCGGCTGCTCTCCTCACTGTTTGGGCATAGCTCAGTGGGCCAGGGTGTAGCTCCTGTCGCTGGGGTTGGGGTGGGGCTTGAGTGGCTCTGGTCTGGCTTGAGGGGGATTATAGCTGCCCTGGTGGGGTTTTAGCGGGGCACGGTGTGGCGGAAGATGAGGATGTTCTGGTCTTCAGCGCTCCCCGTCCTGCAGGACCCGGCACGGCCGGGCCGGTTCAGCGGCTCGGAGGCGGCGACCGCCGCCAAGAGGTCGCAGCCCACCCACTACTAACAGCCATCATTCTGCCACCGCTGTGTCATCGCCGGCCGCTGCCGTCTCCACCGCCATGTCATCGCCGGCTGCCGCCCGTCCACTATCAACAGCCGCCATGCCGCCGCCGGCCACCGCCATTACGTCACAGGTCATCGTCACCACTTCGCTGACCAACGTCACTACAACCCCAGCACCCCCTGCTAATGCGATGCTGCCATCCCCAAGCATCTTCAAGCTCCCACGGTATGCTGGCATCACGGCCCTGGAACCATACCTAGCTCAAGTAAAACTGGCAGCAAGGCACAACCAGTGGAGCACCCAAGACACTGCTGCTCATGTTGCCCTGGCGCTCGAAGGGAATGCACTGCAGGTATTGCTCGACCTTACACCATCAGAACAGCAGGATTATGAGATACTGGCCTGCTTTAGAACGACGCTTTGGCCAACGGGTCTCTACTGACAGCATGCGAGACCGACTGGCCCGCCGGCGCTGCCAAGAGGGCGAGAGCCTGGGAACCTATGCAGCAGACGTGCACTTCTTTGCACATCGTGGCTACCCCACCTTTGATCCAGCAGCTCGTGACGAGTTAGCCCTGAGTGCCTTCATCCAGGGGCTCACCCCAGAGAGGCTGAAGGAGCACCTCCGCATCACGGCACCTACAGCCTTCAAGACTGCATTGGAAGAGGCAGAGAGGGTGGAGGCTGTGATGGCCCCACACAACCAACCAAGACCCCGAGTGCATCAGGCTGAGGTCCACGCAGATGAGGGAGACATCGAAAGAGGGGTCGTCTGCCAGGCTCGTCCGTCACCACGGCGAAAGCAACCAGGCCGACGCCAACCACCCTTCAGACCTTGGACGCCTCATGATCCATGCTACTGCTGTGAAGAAGCGGGGCACAGGGCCCGTGACTGCCCTGCCCCTGCACCACGACATCGTAGCGCTCCCCAGTCGGAAAACTAGAATGGGGTGGCACCGCGGGGAGACTGCTACCCAGCCAACCGACCATATCCCCCATTGAGAACTCTTCCCAGATCTGCAGAGTGGGCCACACACACGGTCTCTATCTTTGTTGCTCCATTGGTGGATACTGCTGCTGGGCCCTTGTGGACACAGGGTCCACCATCTCCATTGTGTGTCCAGGGGTGCTGCCAGAGACAGAGTGGAGGCCCACCACCTGTAAAATCAGAACTGTGACCGGGGAACTAACCGGCATGCTGGGGAAGAGCGCACTGCAGGTGCAGGCAGGGAAAGCTGCAGCCACCCACGAGTTTTGGCTGGCTGAAATACAAGACCCTTGCATCATCGGGCTGGACTTGCTGACTCGCTGGGGGGCTCTGGTCGATAAGTCGAGTAATGCCATTCACCTCGGCACAGAGACCCTGGCCCTCTGGCGCCATCCAGACAGGAAGGTGGGACGTATCCACAGCCAGCCAACTCCAACTGTCACCATGCCGCCGCCACCCCCACCCCCACTGTCATCACCACTGCCAACTGAGGGGATGACGACACTGCCCGGCCCACCAAGAATGACGACGACCCTCATTGAGGCTACCATTCCTCAGACACCCTCACCGGACACTGGTGCTGCCATCCAGGATCTGTATCAGCGGAGCAGTGAAGGGCTGGACCTTCAGCAGAGCCAACAGCTGAAAGACCTGCTCTAACAGTTCGCTGGGATTTTCGCTGCACGCGAGGAGGAGTGCACCCAGACCAACCTGGTGCAGCACACAATCGACACTGGCACAACCCCGCCCATTAGACTGCGACCCTACCGGTTAGCGCTTGGCAAGCATGAAGCTGCAGAGCGGATGATTCTAGAGGTGGCTGCGGCCGGGGTGATAGAGCCATCCAACAGCCCTTGGGCCGCCCCTGCCATCCTGGTCAAAAAGAAGGATGACACCTGGAGGATCTGTGTGGATTTTCGTCAGCTGAACAATGCAACTCGTAAGGACTCCTACCCCTTGCCCAGCATTGACGACGCTCTGGACCACATCGCAGGGTCACAGTGGTTCAGCTCACTTGACCTACGGCGCGGTTACTAGCAGGTGGAACTGGCACCAGAAACCAGACCCAAGAAGGCCTTCACCATTGGCCAGTGACTCTGGCAGGTTCGTGTGATGCCCTTTGGTCTCTGCAATGCCCCCGCCACGTTCGAGAGACTAATGGAGAGGGTGCTGGCTCACATTCCCTGCAACCGGTGCGTGGTTTACCTTGATGACCTTCTGGTTCATGCCGCTGACTTTGAGCTGGCGTTAGAGAACCTCCGTCAGGTCTTCCAAGCCATTCGGGGGGCAGTCCCTCCTACACCCACAGGCCCTACCAACCGGACGGACAGTGGGGAACAGGGACCCGTGCCCCCGGAGCGGCGGAGATGGTTTACCCTTTGCTAGAGGGACTTTGTTGTCAGCTGAGGACAGGCGACACGCTGGAGGGGGTAATGTAGCGAAGCGGCTACCCCGTTAGAATTGTACCCTCCTGTTTTACCTATCAGGCACTGCGTTCAGATTGTCAGTTGTTATTAAATGTTTTGTAAGTGTTTTATGTGTTTATGTGATTACTATTTGGTGTGGTGTAATTGTAGTTGTCATTCTGTTGTGTTGTGTAATTTTGGTACTGAAACCCTGATCAACATTGTTGTTCGGGTTGATGACCACCATGTATTGTGTCACAATTCTCTTAAGTTCCCGTCTCTGCGTGAGTTCAATAAAGCAGACTGGAAAGTTACCTTTGTCACTACTTCTACGTTCGCCACAGTACATTCATCAATGAACTTTTTTTCCTTCTCTTTTTCTTTGTGCATTCTTCTTTCATTGGTTTATAATGACTTCTTTTAGTTAGTTTTCATGTTCCCTTTTCTTGAAATGACACAAAATCCTTCTTGGTGTCCTCGAGGAGTAGCCGAGAAGCAGACATCTTTATCCTGGAGTGATTTATGTATTCAAGCCCCTGGAGGCTGTTCTTCTTTCTGTTCTCTGTTCTCTGCAGGCTGTGTGGACAGCGGTTGAGGTCAGTCCACAGCCCCACTCTCTCACCCGTCTAGACACACATCAATATCAATAAAACTAATAAAACATAAATCTTAGGACTGTTAGGAAGAGAGGGGGACGGGTGGGGGGTGCATTGCACAAAGATACACTTCTGCATGTGTGTTTGTGTATACTTGTGTGTGTGTGTGTGTGTGTGTGTGTGTGTGTGTGTGTGTGTGTGTGTGTGTCTGTTTGTGCGAGTGCACGCATATGCACAGCCGGTGACTCAGTGTTTCCCCAGCTGCTCCTTAGGGCCCAGGCTGGATCTCTCTCTGGCCAGATCTCAGCGAATGAAAGCAGTCAAATTCCCATGCAAGGATGACTTCCCCTCTACAATCAGTGTGTTCTGCTGCCAAGATGCTTGGTTACAATTTTCTATGTCAACAGCATTCTCTTTTGGTGATTGGAGAGGGTTATCTTGACCCATGGCAGGCAAAATGAGAATGCATCTGTGACCATTGTTTGCATGCGCATGCGATCCAGATTGTATTTACATGTATTAAAGGAAGCCAGCCTGTGAATGATCCTACTGCAGCAGTTCTTTCGCTGCCGTTTATGCTCCTGCAAATAAAAGCTGGGCTTGGGTTGATCACTGTGTTTTCATTGGATAATAAATCTGACCATTATACCACCAATGACAGACAGTACTGCCAATATGCCTGGATATATGTAACGGTAGCCAGTTTGCCCCATGCAGACATTACTGTTTTAAAAATTTAGTACTTTCCAACTGCTCCTGGGAATAATCTTAACAATGCACTGTTCCACTTTATCCAGAAAGAAACTGTGATAGTGCCCTCGAAACTCTTTCTTCTTCATAAAAGCCTTTGGTCAAGACAGAGCTGTTCGCTTTCAATCTGCTGGGATTGTCTATATGTCGTATTGCGGTTCATTGTATAAGTGGGATGTGTTATAGGACGTTGTAAACATCAGGGGTGAGTTTTTGATTGCTTTGAGAGTGATTCTACTGTTTTGGCTGTGTGGCAATAGAAAGAGTTTGAACTAGATAGGTGGGTTTTTAATTTAGTCTTTACTCTGTTGTTATTCAACCCTTAACATCTGGTGAATATTTCTATTCTGTATACCCACTTCATTAAATGTAGGGTCGTGTGTGTGTGTGTGTGTGGGGGGTCTCTCCTGGAAGGCACTTGCGGCAAGGCAGAATAATGTTGTGGATGTCCTTGCCAGTTGCAGACCACACAAAGATGTGGAGTGTTTTCACTTTCAATCACACCTACATATGGGCAATTTAGAGTCTACAATTGTGCCCCCCCCCCACACACACACACACTGGACAGTGGACAGTGGATGTCTTTGGACTGTGGGAAGAAACTGGAGTTCTCAGAGGAAAGCCACATGCCAGTCAAGGGCAGATCTGCATGCTGTGAAGAAAAAGTGCAAAACCACTCAGCCACTGTGTCGCCCCATCTAATACTCTATTTATAGCAAAATAATTTACTGCACACACGCATTAACCATTTCACTCCCAAGGGCAGAATTCACAGCTTTGGTATTTATAAGCCTTTTTAAAACCACCCACAGAGGACTTTTTCATGCACTGCAAAAGTCCGTTACTTCGGATTTTTTCTACATGATCTGCTGATTTTGAGCATCGTGTGCAACAAATGAAACATGTGCATTGCCCAGTTGATCTCTTCACCGTCATTTCTCTGTCATTTGAATAATTGCAGCATCCAGACAGATGATGTGTTTGGTCCAAGACAGTTATGGCGTACCATATTAAATCACATCCAGTAGATCTGCGGCCAATCAGCCGGATCTGCACATCAGAAAGTGTTTGTACATGTCCAGTATACACTCCGTCCAAGCAGTACTTTGACGAGTACTTACAAGCACATGTTATTGATGTTTTGTCTCCAAAACCTTATCGTCAACGGGTTTTATTGGTGCATTTTTAAAGGGATTTTCCGATTTTATTTTAGATGTTAGCAAACTTCGATTTAAAGCAGATTGCAATTTATTGCCTAGCGACATTAAACATTATGATTCTTGACCTGAATAATTTGGCCCTTGGAGACAGTGGTCTGAAAGCACGTGGGAAACTAGATGATTATGTGATCAGGGGGTGTTTCTTTTTTTCCTACAGGGTTTGAAGAAATGGGTCTGATCTACAGGGAGCTAGTGATAACAACACGTAGTGCCTTGGTTTAGCGGATGACTCATGGCAGTATGCTCATGCCTCTCTTCTCACGCCTCTACGTTTTACTGCCCTCCTTTTCTCCTTGCACTGTGTACTCCCTCTGAGGCCGCCCTCCGTCCTCTCCTCCATGTTCCTCTCTGTCATCTTGCTCAACAACTCTTTAAAGTAAAGTCTTTCTGTTTGTTTTCTGAACTCTGTGCTCGTATTCTCTCGTTTTTTTGTGCCTCCCTCCCTTTCTCCCCCAATTGTACTTGGCCAATTACTCCAGTCTTCTGAGCTGTCCTGGTCGCTGCTCTACCCCCTCTGCCGATCCGGCGAGGGCTGCAGACTACCACATGCCTCCTCCGATATGTGTGGAGTCACCAGCTGCTTCTTTTCACCTGACAGTGAGGAGTTTCACCAGGGGGGCGTAATGCGTGGGAGGATCACGCTATTCCCCCCAATCCCCCCCCCCCAAACAGGCGCCTCGACCGACCAGAGGAGGCGCTAGTGCAACGACCAGGACACATACCCACATCCAGCTTCCCACCCGCAGACACGGCCAATTGTGTCTGTAGGGACGCCCGACCAAGCCGGGGGTAACACGGGGATTCAAACCAGCAATCCCCGTGTTGGTGGGCAACGGAATAGACTGATACGCTATGCGGACGCCCCCGTTTTCTTTCTCTCTTTAGTTCTGTACTTCCTTTCTTTTATACTCCAGGTTCGTTCCCTCCGTTCTTATCTCAACCCGACCCTTTGGTCCTCTTCTTCCCCCTCCTCTGCCAGGTTTCGTCCAGCCACCAGTGAAGCGGTGAAGGAAAGCCCAGCTGCAGAGAGATGAGGGAAATGGCCGGGGGGTGATGAAGAGGTGGTTTACCTTGGCCTCACACACCTCCATGAGCCTTGCAATACAACCCCACTAGTTCCTGTCCGATGCTAATCCCCAATTTATTAGGGAACCTTTAGTTAAATGAGGCATTTCCTCCACCGTCCTCCAGCCCAAAGGGAATCTTCACGGTGGTGGCCTGTTGTCATGCTACCGAGCATGTGGCCCCTGGATGCACCAGACCGGTCCAGCTGCAAGCTCAAACCATACAAGGCTGTGTAAATATACAAGCCTCCGACCACGCTGGTTATGACAAATCTTTTTAATACTTCAACACGTTTCAGAGCCCATCTGAAAAACCCTTTACCCGTGTCAAAGTTTTGCTTTGGGAGAGAGCAAAATAAATAAAGGCAAAATGAAATGATGAAGAAGGCAAGGTCATCGGCGCTGACATGTCTCTATTTGTCTGTCTGTGACCGTGTGGGAGCCCGCACCCGTGTGCGTTTATTTTCTCATTTCTCTTCATGTGCATGCATGTTAAATGCGTGCCAGCTCAGAGATATTCCCCATGACGTGCTTAAGGGACGCAGGAGATGCCAGACTGAAATCTGCAATCACGCCATCACATCGAGGACCTTCTCTAATGCAACAGCGTATTGGCCGACAGACAATTCAAACAAGCAGCCGCCCACAATTTCTACATCTTAATTTGTTGTTTTCACTCATGTGAGAATACGGTTTTTCTTTTTTGCCCCCCCCCTTTTTCTCCCCAGTCATATTTGGCCAATTGCCCCACTCTTCCGAGCTGTCCCGGTCACTGCCCTCCCCCTGCCAATCTGGGGAGGGCTGCAGACTACCACATGCCTCCTCTGATACATGTGGAGTCACCAGCCGCTTCTTTTCACCTGACAGTGAGGAGTTTCACCAGGAGGATGTAGCGCGTGAGAGGATCACACTATTTCCCCCCCCCGAACAGGTGCCCCAGCCGACCAGAGGAGGCGCTAGTGCAGTGACCAGGACACATACCCACATCTGGCTTCCCACCCGCAGACACGGCCAATTGTGTCTGTAGAGACGCCCGACCAAGCCGGAGGTAACAAGGGGATTCGAACTGACAATCCCCGTACTGGCAGACAATGGACTAGACCGCTATGCTACCCGGATGCCTCTGCGAGAGTGCTTGTGGAGTTACAGGGATGTGTCACGTCGTTTGCATGGTTGAAAAAGGCCCGCAGACAAAAAGAAAACACTGCATTGTTTCCTCCAGGCTGAGATGAAAGATGAGGGAAATGATGGATGGATATTTGGCTTCTGTGCCTGTTGTTCTGGGGTGGCATCCAGAATCTGAGGCCATGTGACCAGAAAAGTACAGACATTATCAAGCACATATTTTACAAAGTGGGATATGGCAAACAAAGTCAACTCACAGCACATTGGCGTCAGCGTATATCATCAATGCATTTCTATACAACTGTAATCCCATCATGACTGTGTGATGATTTCCACTACTGTTTTGTACACTGCATGTTGTTGTATGACTTGTGATAAGAAGCTTGTTGAAAATGTAACTTTTTAAACACAACACTGCTGTTTCCAGCAGTAACATTCTTGATGTCTGGTATTCGTGAACTCTCTTAAACTCTGGTGCCAGAGGACAGCCTGAAGCTACTCCCACTGGCCGGTGCAGTACTGTGGGAGTACTTGATGGGGACAACAAACATATACAGTAGAGGCAAAGGTCCCACGCATGTGTAACTTCGTGCTCCAAATGGCAATGAGACGGGTCAAAATAATCTCATGCAGAGGAAATGAAAACTCCTGAACTGTGACACACAGGCTCTAGTGTGGGTAAATTAATTTTAAAGTGCTTTATTGGAGGGACAAAGGGGTCTCGTGGCACAGTGTGAGGACCTGGAAAGTGCTGAACACACGTGTAAACATACACACGCGCACACACACACACACACGCATACATGCACACATGCACACACACACTCATGCACACACATTTATTTGTTCTTGCATGTGGGTTGCATTTTTGATACACTGGTAATTTTCATGTTCCCCAACATGTTCATACACATACAAACACACACATATTGTACAGTATGCACACGCACACACACACACACACACGACATATGTACGCATATGTACACGTGCATGCGTACATGCGTGCACACACACACACACACGAATCCGCTATGAAATATCAGCCCAGTACAGCTGTGAATTCCTGTTTTGAAACTGTAGACCTTTTACATACAGAAATCACCCAAAGCCTCTCGTGGTTCCCAAGGTCAACAGATAAGCTGGATGTCATCCAAATGTAATTTCCCTGCTCGTTTTCAGCAAACACCACCCTTGTTGAACAATCAAGCCTCTTATTTCAACATGGAAATATTCGATGATTGCAAACTTACTGTAATATTTTGCAAACCACTACCAACCCAGTGAGCTAACGTTAAGGCCTTCGGCTGGCTGAGCCGATCCCAGCAGTCCTGCAGAAAGCACAGCACATGCACTAGCGTAACATGAGGCAGCCCAAACAGCTGAATGGTGTAATACACAGCGCCAAAAGCTCCCATTTAGGTTTAAATTGTGTCTGCGAAATGTCCATTGTTAGGTTAGGGACATATGTTACTTGAGTCGTGAGAAGATTGGTATATTTTATTCAAGGACATCGTTTCAGTGAGAGAAAAACAAAACGAACCATCTCTGAAGTAGATGAAGACCATACACACTATGGATCATTTGGGGTCATCCTGTCATTATTCCTTTCCTGTTTTTAACAGTCGCAATTAGGGGTTTAAAATCAAGGCCAGGGAAAATGGTGTTGAATAGCAGTGCATGCACATTCTCTATGTTCATGGTTTCCAACCATAAAGCACAAATGAGTGCTGTGGGGTTGAATCAAGCACTTACATTTGTCCTCAAATGTGTGAAAAAAAAGACACTGCGATGAAGAAAAATGTATTTATTGATTTGTTTAGATGAATCTAATTCAAGTGCATGAGGAGCCAGCGCTTGTTTCGGCAAGAATTGGGTGGAGGTCCGGCAGATACTCTGGATAGGTCACCAGTCCATCAGGCCACACACATGAATTCACATGCATATCAATGGACAATTTGTGTTTCTCAAACTGGCACGCACGTCTTTAGACGTTAAGAGGGAACAGGAGTGCCCAGAGAAAACCCATGTAAATATGGGGAGACATGGGCATCCGGGTGTTGTGGCAGTCTACTCCGTTGCCTACCAACACGGGGATCACTGGTTTGAATCCCTGTGTTACCTCCGGCTTGGTCGGGTGTACCTACAGACGCAATTGGCCGTGTCTACGGGTGAGAAGCCGGATGTGGGTATGTGCCCTGGTCACTGCACTAGCGCCTCCTCTGGTCGGTCGAGGCGCCTGTTCGGGGGGTAGGGAAACCTCAGGGAATAGCGTGACCCTCCCACGTGCTACGTCCCCGTGGTGAAACTCCTCACTGTCAGGTGAAAAGAAGCAGCTGGAGACTCAACATGTATCGGAGGAGGCATGTGGTAGTCTGCAGCTGCCCTGGATCAGCAGAGTAGGTGGAGCAGTGACTGAGAGGGCTTGGAAGAGTGGGCTAATTGGCTGGATACAATTGGAGTGAAAGGGGGGGATCCCCCCCCAAAAAAGTATGGGGAGACATGAAAAGTCCAAACCAAAGGGCCAGGACTGGACCCCAGACCCTCTTGCTGTGGAGCATGAGGGTTCATACTGCCGCTAATCTCAAAAAAGTAATGTATGAAAATATAATGCAAAGAAAATCAGCATATGAGCATTTGTATTCCCCTCATATTTGAAACATTTTCCTCCCAGGCAAGTATTTCTATTTCCATTTCCATTTTGCAAGGCAACATTTTGAAGTGATTGAATCCTGTACGCTGCAATGTTAAATTGGTCAGAAATGGCTGAATGACTGGATAAAAATGTCTTAAGAAGGGATATCATGCATCTTGACTGCTTTTCAGAAAATGATATGCTCACGAGGATGCAAACTTTGCAGGTTTGTCATCCACTCAAGAAACCCTGCATGCAGTTCTTGCAAATGTATTATATGCAGATCAATCTTGATGCTGCCATATTAATTTTGATTGCGATCAGCAAAGGAAATGCAACGTGAACTCACTGTCCTATGTATCCCTGGCAAGCCTTAGGAGACTTGAAGGCAAAAAAAAAAAACAAAACCTCTATCATTATGTTTCAAACCATGTAATGAGTTCAGAGAGAATCACCACAGCCTACATGCCACTCAGCCTCCTCAAACCCCAACTGCTAGAGTACTGATAAACAAAGCGGCTCGTGTCTCGGCTGTTAGTGTCATCAAGTTATCACTTTGGCAGGTTTAATTTCTCTACAGCTCCAAATCAAAACAGATGTACATCTGTGTTAGCTTTCGTTTGTTGGGTTGGCAGCCTGCTGTAAGTTTGGTATATGTATTTGTTGTGTGTGTGTGTGTGTGTGTGTGTGTGTGTGTGTATTTCTTTCTGTCTATGCACCCGTCTGCCCGTAGCTCTTATCATAGTGTGTGGTCCATCCTCTCCATTAACAGACTCTTTGTTATGACACGGGTCACCCCATTGTGCTCTTGTTGTATTTACTCTCATCTTTTAATGTTTCTTGCCCAGAATGAGTCATGCACAAACCACCATGGTTCCACCCCAAGACCACTACAGACATCTGAGGATTTGGTACCAGAACCTCAGCCCAGCCTGCTCGCATGGAGATAAAATCCTTTGAAAGAAGAAACTGATATGCAAAGCAAAAAATAATGCTTTCAATCATCCTCAAGCCAGTGACAAACATTTGTCACAGGCTTGAGGACGTGCTCCAGAGAGTGGTGACTTGTATTATGCCATAGCATCAAGCAGTGCCAGGTTAATTGGCATTGTATGTATGTAGCCTGTATACTGTACACTACAGAGTAAACCAAGTAAAATACACATGGCAGCAGGGGAGGCTATGATGGATCAGACCCTCGAAAGGGAGATTTGGCTTGAAGCTTTGATGACAGCAAGCATCTGTCCTGCTGATGTCTCGGATGGACCTGGGCAGAATCCTTATCAGCTCCAGAGGCAGTGGCCTGTAGCTGGCCCTGGTACTGGGACCTCTGTGTGGAGGTGGGTTGAGCAGCGAGGAAAATTTCCCCTCAAAGCGCTCAGCAGAGTATTAAACAGACATTTTTTGGATCATCTGAACGGCAGAAGTGAATTTATGTTCTCTGAGAGGGAGATGGACTTCCCCGTTCTTCAAAGCAGAAGAGCGGGATCCCATCTTTCTCTCTCTCTTATCTCGCTCTCACTCCTCTCACCTCCCTCCCGCCCCCCTCTCTCTCTCCCACTCCCCCCCTCTCTCCCCTAAATGTCCATCATGCTTATTTGCAGTGTTATGGCTCTCTAAATGGTTCTTAAATGAGGGGATTCACTGTTTGAGCGGTGGACTGGAAAACCTCACCCAGTCATGTGAGATGGTGGGAGGGAGTTTGGCAATGTTAAGGCTTCATGCTCAACACATAATGACACAGGAGTCAGCCAGTCAAACCCTCTGCTGTTTGCTTTTCTCTCCATGCCATCTCTCTCTCTCTCTCTCTCTCTCTCTCTCTCTCTCTCTCTCTCTCTCTCTCTCTCTCTCTCTCTCTCTCTCTCTCTCTCTCTCTCTCTCTCTCTCTCTCTCTCTCTCTCTCTCTCTCTCTCTCTCTCTCTCTCTCTCTCTCTCTCTCTCTACTTCCCTTTGGTCTCCATCTGGTTCCAACTCTTGGAGAAAGATAGCTGGCCTCTTTGCCAGGTCTTATCTTCCAGGTCGCACAACAGACAAACCACTTGAGTTACAGCCAATCGATCAGCTTGTTTTTCTTTTTCTTTCACCATTCTCCTTCTGCCCTCTCCTCCAGTCACTTAAATCCATAGTTGTCACCCCCTTTTCACCCACTCCCTCTCACTTTCTGTCAATCCCATTTTTTTATCCATGTCGTAAGGGAACAAGGAATATTCATCATCGTTTTGTGTTTACCAGATAGATGCATAAATAGTTACAGATGCAGTCATTACACATATTTTAGCCTCCGCCCTTGTACTAAATCTGGATACTCCCACCAAACTGCTGAAAAGATCCTTTAGTTTGAACTGACGGTATTTTCAGTTCCTCTGCTGTCCCTCACAGGATAATTCTGGGTCTTATTCTCATAGCTTTTTGATAACTGATATGCCATCATATATGTCAGTTACATAGCATTTTACCCACTGGCTTTATTTTGGAGACTGTGGACATGAGACCACTGCCAGACACAGACTTAAAACAGTGTCTTATGGGGCAATTGAGCATGAGCGCCAGAAATGTTTCGACAAATCCATCCATTCATCTATCCATTATCCAAACCGCTTATCCAACTCAGGGTCACGGGATGCTGGAGCCTATCTGAGCAGTCTTTGGGCGGCAGATGGAGAGACACCCTGGACAGGCCACTAGTCCATCACAGGGCTGACACAGATTCACACCTAGGGACAATTTACTATGGTTGACTCACCTGACCTACATGTCTTTGGACTGTGGGAGAAAACCCACGCAGACACAGGGAGACCATGCAAACTCCACACCGAAGACGACATGGGATAGTCCCCAAGGTTGTACTACCCCGGGGCTCAAACCTAGGACCTTCTTGCTGTGAGGCGACCGAGCTAACCACTGCGCCACCGTGCCGCCTCGACAAATCCAATTTAACTCAATTATCTACACGTATTTGGAAGGGAAAATAAAGGTACAGGTTAAATGTTATGACCCAAAATGTCCATCATTATAAACAATTGTCCACCTTATTACAGAGCCACATCCTGGCTCAGCTTGCAGGAGTGACCGGCTTACACTTACCGGGCTTCTACTTTCTGTAGGTAGTAGTAATCATTGATGAACTACCCAGTCAGTGCTAATCATAAGTCATAGATTATGGGAAATGATGTACATAGTTTAACTGAGGCACTTGGGGAGTTTTTTTGTTGTTGAAAGGACAAGTTTACCGATTGTATTCTATGGCAGCGTTTCCCAACCCAGTCCTGAAGGAACACCTATCCTGCAGATTTTCATTGTAACCCTGCATAGGTAGCCCTGCTTGTACTTACTCAACCAAACATCTCACAGCACTTAATTATGCAAGGTGTGCAACATCTGACATAATTCATTGCTGATTGGTTGAATAACTACAAACAGGTACCTATTCAGGGTTGCAAAGAAACTCTGCAGGATAGGGGTTCCTTGAGGACTGGGTTGGGAAACACTGTTCTATGGCACCTTAAGATGCGGTTATGAAGCTGTGTCTAGCAATGGTCCGGTGTCCAAACTCTACAAAATGAAGCCGGTGAGTAAAATTATACCATAGCCAATATCACAGGCGTAACGAGTCAGCGCCGGGCCCCAAAGATGGTCAAAGCGGGCCCCGGCCTGCCCATCACAATCAGACGTAACATCACGTCAAGTCAGTAGCGAATGAAACGAGTGAAAGCACGCAGCTTTAAAACGACCAGCGACAGCGAAATGCACCGCACAGTTGACGCCTAAATGAAACGATTACTAGGAGACCGCCGAGGAGGACTCATGACAGCAAGGCCACGATAATGATCGACTAGCCTACTTAACAAAATTTGTTGTCGGAGCACAATAACAGATGAAAAAAATAATGGGTGACAGCGCACCCGCACGCATGTCTGTGCATAGGTCTTATAAACATAAATATGTAGTTTGATTATTAGTCAAATAATGAATCAATAAGTCCTACTTACATCATAGACGCACTCTCCGGGCTTTTCGCTATGTGAAGTCCGGACGCTTCGCCAGCTAGCTAGCTCTTCTGTGTGGATTTTGCTACGCAGTAGTGCGCATGTCCGTAATTACGCGCGGGGACACCTCGCACATTTTTGACCATATCGTATACCGTAGACTCAGTGCTCGAGATGTTTGATACAAGAGGTGAGATAAAAAAACCAGCTTAACTAAAATAATAATTTAGAAAATGTGCTTTTATGCACATTAGCCTTTGTGCACTGGCTTGAACCTGGTTTTTTTTACATTTGCGTTGTCGCCTCCTGACTAGAGCCTTGCTTGTTATGAACTCTTAGATGTACGTCGCCATAGCCCTAGAAAGAGAGAGTTGCGTCAATGAGGGGTCAGAACGCGAGAGGGTCACGTGGTTCATGTAGCCACCGAATAGTTCCAAACGAAGCTTGGCGGGTCATTTAAATGAACTGCTTAGCCGCGATTTCTGATAACTACTAACCAATATTTTCAGATTTTTACATTTATATATAGATATAGATGTATTCCAACGTGACACATACTCTATGCGCATGTGTAGGAATTGACGAGCTGTCACGCTTTAGATTACATCGTTAATTTGACTCAAACGTGCTTGTAAAATGGTCATCATTAAAATGTCAACTGTAGCTTCTTACCTGTAAATTAACCTTTGATTAATGCGAGAAACATACCTTCGCCATAGAAATCCTGTTGCTCCGGGTCGCACTGTTTGGAACTATCCGGGGCTCCCATGATCCGCCATTGTTGTTGGCCCATTGACGTCTACGGAGTTGACGCAACTCTCTCTTTCTAGGGCTCTGTGCGTCGCGTTGTATGAAAGCGTCCTCTAAATGAAATTGTAAATTGTAGATAAAGAGGGGTCCATGCGTGCGGGCCCTAAACTGTTGGGGGCCCCAATGCAGCTGCATTACCTGTAGTTTCGCCTCTGACCAATACGCACGATGGCACAATCTACGAAAATCAGATCCTGGTTGTGAAAGAAAAAACACAATTACCCTTTAAATCTGCTTTCAGTGCCAGTCGATACCAAATCCATCCATCCATCCATCCATTACCTGCACACTTATCCTGCTCTTATGGATGTTGGAGCCTATCCCAGCAGTCATTGGGCGGCAGGTGGGGCGACGCCCACGCGAAGAGCATGCAAACTCCACACAGAGGACGGCCCCGGGATGACCCTCCAAGGTTGGACAACCCCGGAGCTCGAACCCAGGACCTTCTTGCTGTGAGGCGCCCGCGCTAACCACTCCGCCACCGTCTATACCTAATGGAGAAGGGAAAAATAGCATGTATCTTATACCAGTGTCACAGTGTCAAAAAGAATTATACTGAAAATAAGTTGTGAGGATTCATGCTTACAGATAGATGCCAGTTAATCTTCATTACACTGAGCAAAAAGAGGTCAGGAAGTACAGACAGAGAGAGTCTGAAAGAATCAGAGAAAAATAAAAAGAGAGTTAGAGAGAGAGAACAAAAATCCATATTCCAGAGGGAGAACAAAAGTCCATATTCCAGAGGGGAGAACAAAAGTCCATATTTCTTATATACTGTTGACATCAATACTTGAACTGTAGATGTTTGAAGAGTCTGACAAAAAGAAATGACGAATTGAAATAGCAAGCAGCTGCTGATCTTAATCTGGCTGTTCCAATTCAAGTTTTGGGCCCAACACATGGACATTATTGCCTTTCATGTGGCATTAGACTTTGACCATATTCCCATTCTGCTGAATTACTCTTCCTTTAAATAGATACGCTTTTCATTGGCTGGTTTTCCGCGTGACAAGGGGGCAACGATCAAATGCTTAGGTGGTGAATGAGAGTGGGATGGATAACGTGCAGGTATACTAAAGCAAAATGTGTTTTTAATCTTCCGAAGACAGGTTTGAAGAACTGTTGGATGCTGACTGAGTATACTGCAAAGGTGATATCAAGTGTTGGATCAGCAAACTAGATCAAGCGTGGGTTTTGGCCAAACTCAGCATTCACAATCTGCCCACTAATTACTTTTAAAGAAAGATATTCCATCTGCTTTAATTCTTATCCCCCCAACACACACACACACACACACACACACACACACATACACACGCACACACACGCACACACACACACACCAGGTTACATCTGTGAACTGCTCATCCCATTCCACCTCCAGACCCCCTCAGATCTGCTGACCAATCACTGCTCTTCATTCCAAGCGCCCAGTTAAAAAACCCTTCGTTGATATTTTTACTACCCTTTCCAAAGACGCATCTCTTTCCTTTAGCCCCCTCATAGAATCAGCATCAAACTCGGAAATACTTAATTCATCCCCAAGGGGAAATTGGGTTGATATGCCTGACCACTCTCTGGCTTTTATTTGTTTTTCTATTTGTTGTTTGTGCAGTGCGGCCTGCGTTATGATTTTACCAAGATGCTATGCTTTTTTTCATTTATTTTCTCTTATTTGTTTATGTCTGTGTTCTGATTTAATCGTTCCTGCATTTTTTGTTCGATTTTAATCATTTTAATCTCTTTGTAAGGTACTTTGGTCAACGTTTGTTGTTTTAAATGGGCTTGATAAATAAAACGGACTTGACACATGCGCGCGCACGCACGCACACACTTACCATGTCTGCCTATACTTGTGGGGACCCTTCATTGACTATATTCAGTCCCTAGCCCTTAACCCTAACCTTAACCATCATAAATACATGCCTAACCTTAACCCTTACCTTAACCTTAACCTAATCTTAATTCTAACCTGAACCCTAAACCCCTGTGATGGCCTGGCGGCCTGTCCAGGGTGTCTCCCCGCCTGCCACCCAATGACTGCTGGGATAGGCTCCAGCATCCCCGCGACCCTGAGAGCAGGATAAGCGGTTCAGACAATGGATGGATGGATGGACCCTAAACCCAAGTCCTAGCTAACCCTAAAATAGACCCTTTTCCTCATAAAATGTCCCCACAAGGTAGGTGGTTTCAGGCTTTTCTATCCTAATGGGGACATTTGGTCCCCATTAGGATAGAAAAACCTGGTATACACACACACACACACAAAGGCGCTGATCTCTGACAACAAACATCCACAAATTGTCCGTTCTGTTCACTATAAACAGGAAAGACTATGATGATATACACACGGCCATTATTTTCGAGACAACTTGCAGCACCTGATGTAATAATGCTTTCCCTCCTCTGCCTTCTCGGGACGAGTCTAGAGCTGAGAACATTATGCTGTAACGTGCATGGATAAGTAGACACGTTGGTCCTTGACTAATGGGTCGGACTCATTAGTCGACTGGTTAACGTTGTCGCTTGCGGAGCGGGACACACGAGGTCGCGTCCCGGCTGTGGCGACGGTCTCCCGGACTGCCCCCCCCCCCCGATTCGCCACAATACATCAGTTGGCTCAGAAAATCACCAATGATTGACGAGAAGTTCACGAGACCTGGCAGAATGTAGTGATGAACAGAAGAGAAGGATTTGGTTGGCAAGACATGCGTACAATCGCATAAACATGTGCACGCACACACACTTGCACACGCGCACGCACGCAAAAGACAAGACATTCTTCGGGCAAAAAAAAAAACGACAGCCGAACAGTTTGCACCTTCTACGCCTGACGTAGCCAAGAAACAACAGCGTTTTACGACAAAATCATACATTTGACACTTACACCTCCATAAACTAACATTATATCCCAAAGCTGTGTGTGTCTGGCATTTCTTTATTTGCTTTGTTCGAGAGGAGGTGTGAGCAGAAGTCAAAAATGAGGTCAGTTTGAGTGGAAGGAGGAAGAAGGGAGCGATAACAAAACAGTAAATCGTAAGATAGGGAACGTAAGAAACTTTAAATATGGTAGAGAGGAAGAGTGTACCGGGGTGAGAGGAGGACCCTGGAAATAAAGCATTTCCATGTGAGATAAATCTGAAAAAGCTGTGGGACGTGACATCAGTGTTTGGATGATCCCAGCTGGTTGGTTGCTTCATATGTGGGTCGGTGACTTGGCTCTCTGGCGCTTGAGTAAGCTCTTTTCTCTCGCTCTTCATCCTTCACTCCACCACACAGCCTCCTCTTCATTTCTTGCTTGTGGCGTTCAATCCCCTCGTCTTCGTCTTTACCCCCCCCTCCCCTCATCTTGTGAAATGCTCACTCTCTTGCATCCTTACATAATATTTCATCCTGTCAAATTCTGACCCCACCCTCCTCCCTCCCCCCCATCCTTCCTCCAACACCTCCCTCATTCTGACTGACATCGTCCACACGTACCATGTTGCACTAGCAGAGAGACAGACGGAGACAGAGGGGCGAGGAAAAGAGCTCCACCCTAACCTTTCATGTCAGAGCAGTTTGCCAGCTAACTGACCACACACACCATGGTGGAAAGAAAACATCAAAATAGAAAAAGAAAAAAAAACAAAGGATTGCCACATCACCTTGCTCGGCTTTCCCCAGTGTCTGACTAAACCAAGCAGATGGAGGCGGGTGTCCCCCGCCATCTTGCCCATTTGTTTCTCGGTAATCCAGCGGATAGCTGTTGCAACGATCAAGGAGCCAAGTCTGAAACTGATGCGAGCTGTCACAAACTCAACAAAAAAGAAGAAAAAAAAAGATTTTGTGTGTCTGGAATTGCATCCATCTTTAATTTCGCAATGCTTCTGTATGGTTTCTGTAGATGTCTCGTGCTCAATAGGTTTTGTTTTCACGGGATTTTTTTTTAAATGAACATCTCGATCTCAGTGCAACCACCTGTTTAAATAAAGTGCAAGAATGAATGGATGAATGAATGGATGGATGAATGAGTGTGCTTGTGCGTGTGCGTGTGTTGCTTTATGATGTCGGCACATCATTGAGGAGTGGGGACATATTCCCTTCATTGTGAATTGTGAACAAGAGAAGTTTGCTAAAACGTTTCAGATGTGTATGTGTGTGCGCGTGCGTTGAGGAAAGCTTTTCTTGCCGTCGCCAAGTGCAGAGCTCATCCTGAGCACTGCACAATGGGAAGGAAATATCTTTTACCCAATTCGTATGAAGGCATACAGAACACTCATAAAGGTACTCATCTACATAACACTGATCCTGATCATTCAATGGTGTATCACAGAACACACACACACACACACACTGCACAACACACAAAAAAAGCAGACGCACATGTTGCACTGTAAGAAATATTGAGACAGTAATTCCTCCATGACAGCATATGAGAGCACATACTCCAACAATGATGCTTTTGGCTGCTTACTTGCAGCCACATATAAACAACAAAGACGACTCGCACGCAGAAAATGTGGCCCTGGCAAAAAAAGAGCCAGCAGATTCACCTTTGCATCAACGTGGCCTTAAATCAACGGAGAGAGTCAAAAAACAAAGCCGAGGAGAAGCAATCTGTTTCCCCACACATGCAACCGATCATTTTGGCCATCTACCACACAGACATGAAACAGGAGTGATCCGCACTTAACCAGTCCTGCAGACACAGGCCCTCACTGAGTCACAGCCCTCCAAGCAGATAAGCAGTCAATACTGCACAACTGTGAAATGTGGCTTTTAAATGAGTATAAATCTCATGATTCTGAATATTCGGTCCATATTTTGTCTTTTCTTTTGAAATATCTTAGCTGCACATTTGTAAAAAAAAACAAAAAACAAAAAACAAAAAAACGAGACGGTGAGTGTTTGTAGTCATATTAACCATGCAACCTATATGACTCATATTCAGCTGTCTCTGAATATGCAGCCAACAGATGGGCCTGGTAATGCATCCACTGCCAGCATTAGCCTGAATCCCTGAACCAAATTAGATGATACCATCGTGAAAAAGAAGAGAGAGAGAGAGAGAGAGAGAGAGAGAGAGAGAGAGAGAGAGAGAGAGAGAGAGAGAGAGAGAGAGAGAGAGAGAGAGAGAGAGAGAGAGAGAGAGAGAGAGAGACGGGGAAACAGACAGACAGACAGAGACGGATGTGCGTGTGTGTGAGAGAGAGAGAGACAGACAGACAGACAGACAAACAAACAGACATGTGTGTGTGTGGGGTTAGAGAGAGAGAGAGAGAGAGAGAGAGAGAGAGAGAGAGAGAGAGAGAGAGAGAGAGAGAGAGAGAGAGAGAGGAAAGACGGGGAAACAGAAAGACAGAGAGACGGATGTGTGTGTGTGTGTGTGTGTGTGTGTCTGTGTGTGTGTGAGAGAGAGAGAGAGAGAGAGAGAGAGAGAGAGAGAGACGGGGAAACAGACAGACAGACAGAGACGGATGTGCGTGTGTGTGAGAGAGAGAGAGACAGACAGACAGACAGACAAACAAACAGACATGTGTGTGTGTGGGGTTAGAGAGAGAGAGCGAGAGAGAGAGAGAGAGAGAGAGAGAGAGAGAGAGAGAGAGAGAGAGAGAGAGAGAGAGAGAGAGGAAAGACGGGGAAACAGAAAGACAGAGAGACGGATGTGTGTGTGTGTGTGTGTGTGTGTGTGTGTGTGAGAGAGAGAGAGAGAGAGAGAGAGAGAGAGAGAGAGAGAGAGAGAGAGAGAGAGAGAGCGACACGTTGTCTGAATAATAAAGAAGCGATTGTGTGGAGTTGGATGTGACCGTGGGGAATCAGATGGGATCAACTCTATAAAGATAGATTTTATTTTATTCGTGTATGTTTCGCTAAGATGCTTTGGCCTTGTCAGCTTTTCAGAAAAAAATCCCTGGAAAAGAAACTCAGCCAAATACCATGCAAGGAATTAAACGGCTTTTCCAGTAACACAAGTTTGTACCCACCTCATGAAAACATCACTCAGAGATCACCCCAGCATGGGGGGGAATATTACTGAGTAAGGCAACGCGGAGGGTGGGAGAGAGAGAACAGAAGAGTTAGAAAGAGTGAAAGAAAGGAAAGGAATGAAACAGAAACACCGCACGTAACTCGTGGGAAAAGAGCGCCCCCTTGCAGGCTTTAGGAGCGCCCCTTATTAAAACGTCTTCTGCTGTCAGTGAGGCGCCAGCGGTCTGCTTTACCAGCAGATGGCGCAGTCGTACCAGCACGCCATTACAAAGCGTATGAGGAGCGGCTTCGACCCGAGGCTGGGTCTCACAATTCCTCTTTATGGGTCATGAAAGAGTGCAGTGAAGGTTACTTCTGGTCACATACCAGCACAACAATCAGCGTTGAGTAATAAGGAAGCGCAAAAAAGGGGAAGAGAGATTGATCTCTGGGTTGTGGAAATGTATAGAAGTGAAGTGCAAGCGTGTGCATACTCATAGTGGCTACGTTATGACTCCTCAAGAGGTTTAAAAGGTCTGCAATAATATCCCACTGTCTGTGTTAGTAGGAGGCACATGTCCACAGAGGGCAGCTACACTGCAAAGGGGAGTGTGTGTGTGTGTGTGTGTGTGTGTGTGTGTGTGTGTGTGTGTGTGTGTGTGTGTGTGTGTGTGTGTGTGTGTGAGTGAGTGAGTGTGAGTGAGTGAGATAGTGAGTATGGGCAGGGGGTATGATCGGGCATGCGTGGCTGCAAGCTGCGTGAGAGAGCCAGCGTGGGAAATGTCTCTTTCGAAAAGAGTAACGTGAAAATATTGATACTGTTTTGACACCTCCAACCGCGCAACTAAACAGGAAGTCGAGCATCAGACCGACATCAGGAGTGAGGGTTGTTGTTGGTGTTTTTGTTTTGTTTTTTTGTCTCTTGTTAGGTTGGGTTTTTTCACCTCTGTGTTTGCTAGCCTCAGAGGAAAACTCTTATCATGACTCAAGCCCAGTTTGCAAGCGTGGACAGATCGTGAAGCAGCGGTCATATAAGAAAATGGTTTTCATGAGCTATTCTCAAAAATGCTGACATTTGATTGTAAAACAGCAGTTGAGAGAACGTGGAAATACAGCAGTCTGCCATGGTTTGTGCGCGCGTGTGCGCGTGCACACACGCGTGAGTGAGTGAGACCATTTGAACTTGTAAGCATTGCTAAGTTGGCCAACTGTTTATGAGTCGGAAAATCCCTCACAGATAACATCTTGCACTGTTAAAGAATAATGCATCTGCATCATTTGTGTCTTAACGTCTGTACATGTATTTCTTTTAAAACTTAACACACACAAATAGCGCACGCACGCACGCACACACCCACGGAAGCGGAGTGCCTCCCAGGAGTGGTGCAGCAGGGCAGGGCATGGCAGCGAATCTCATTAGCGGCTATGGAGCCGTTTAGTGGGGGCTTACGCTACTGAGCATGCTCCACAAGGACGGTTGGGGTCAACAGAGGTTTCTCATTAGGGTCAGAGTTAAACCTGATTGCAAATAGAGTCTTGAGAACAGGAACTTGCTGTAGATATGATCTAGAATGACAGCATACCTCCTAGGGCCATATAAAAAGTACTATAATAATAATAATAATAATAAGAATACATATAATATAATAAGTAATATAATAAGTATAATAACTAGTAGAAGTTGTAATGTTAAAAGTGGTATAAGATTCTGCTAGCATAATAGTTGTATATTATGGTTTCAATGTTCTGCAATGGCAATTACAACATTATGCAAATGAGCATTGGAGCAGTTTCTCACAGATTTCTAACAATGTTTAGGCTCAGGCCTAACTTGCAAGATGGAGTTTTTCCACATCATCATCTCTGTACTCTGCATCTGTGTGTGTCAAGGGGCTGTGAGGGAAAATATAGGACTCTGTCCATAAATGTGGAGAACGGGGACTGTTACATTAAAGATGTAATCCACTACAGAATAATTATTATCTAAAAACTGAAAAGGAACAGTTACACTAATTTAATAAGCTCTAAAAGTCTGAGTTTAACAGAACAACTTGTTCTAATTAATAGATTCAAAAGTTGTAAGGCAAACACACAATGTGGATTGAGTAACTAAAAACTGAAAAAACAAAAGTCATTTTGATGATATCTTATTTTGTTGGTGTTCTCATTGTGGCCATCTCCATGTAGCTGGAGAATAAGTCAATATTTTTACATGGCCAATTTTAACCAACCAACCAACCAACCAACCAACCAACCAACCAACCAACCAACCAACCAATCAATCAATCAATCAATCAATCAATCAATCAATCAATCAATCAATCAATCAATCAATCAATCAATCAATCAATCAATCAATCAATCAATCAATCAAGTTGTATCTTATATAGCACTTTTCTAGCTGCAACAGCCACTCAAAGTGCTTTACAATTAATTAATTCACCCCCCGAGGGCATGTCAATCCATCAATCAGTCTATCTTTTGTCCAGCTAAGTTGTTATTTCAGTCCCTTGCTATTATCTGTTTCAGTATTGGTGATCTATGTGTTACATGCCTACACTAATTACATTTGCTATCACATGCATTCTTACTATTCAGTAATCTAAGATGTCTAGGTTGACACAGATATATTTGCAAATTTCTGACTCTGTGGTAAAGCCACTTTGGATAAATGATTCTGCCAAATGTGAATGTATTTATCCATCTATGTGTCTGTCTCTCTGTGTGTCCATACAAACAATATTTCTAAAAATAAAATAAAAACCAACTTGCATAAAAGCTAAAAACTAATCAGTCTGAATCAGTGATTCCACCAACCACTAAAACCTTGGGCTGTTTCACCATCACCGAGTTCCAAACAAACCTTTTCTTGGCTCATTTCCTCCAAATCTAGGCTGTAGATTTTAGGTGTAAGTAGTGTAAAATGTAGAGCCATAGCTCTCTGATGATATGTTTGATAAGCCATTTATGCACCTCTAATATGATGTAAGATAGAAAAATGCTTGGAAGACAAAAAGTGGGAGTTAGAGATTTTTTTTAATTTTTTAGCAGAGGTGAAAGTGAAAGTTGCAGGAAAATAGGGTTTGATTTAGGAGGGAAAGGGAGTGAAATGTTTGTAACAGAGATATGGATTCTAGGCCATTACGGAGAGATGGGAGTTAACTGCAATTGCCAGCTCCCTCTAGGAAAGGGAAGAGTAAACAGCTGTTAGTGATAGAGCTCCGCCAGATGTGCAGAACTCGACCGTTGCCTTGAGAAGTGGTACACTATCATATACCATGGGTTGTTCATTCCAATCCAACACAACATCAGCTGATTTCACCAATTAGTCATCTTTGGTTGTCTGGTTGAAGCAAGGGCGCAGCTCCCATTAAAACTTAAGGGGGCATAGACATTGAACAACTGTGAAACCTTACCTGAGACTCCTCATCGGTGTCTCTCTTTGTGTTGCGGCTGCAGCCCCCCACAGATTGTTTTACTATTGCTGTCTAATGGCTCAGTTAATGAACATTTATATTAGCCCTTCATTCATTTTCTATGAGGAATTTATCAGCTAGCATTTGTAATATTACAGGTGTCTTCCCACTTACATAGTGGAAGTTAATCTTGGAAGCAATTAGTATACATTAACTTAACTCCAATATAAGGCTAATAAATGCCATAATGAGTAATGAGTGTTAATGTGGGCTACTGCAGGCTATAATAACATTAGCATAAATTCACAGTAGCTAGCTAATGTGAGCTGACACATTTAAATAGCTAAATAAGCAGTTATGTTAGCTAGACGTTTGTTACCATGTAAGATGTAGCTCCTCCACATCCACTTTAAACACTCACCATCAGAAACAGGAATGAGAATTTTAAATGAATAAAACTACAGTATAGAGACATGTCTCAAATAACAGCCTGCCTCTAATAAAGGCCGGGTGCGCTAAGCTGCTCAAACAAATACACACCTGGGCTATTGGAAGTTTTGCGGGTATGATCAATGTAACTAGCTAGCAAGCTAGTCTTAATATGGATCTGGCTGAGGATAATTCACTTGAGGTGATAAACACAGTTTGGTTTCGTTTTTAAACCTTTTATTCTATAGATGGCAAGACTTTATCTTTGAACAAAATTACTTACAGGACTATCCTGCGGTCCTAGCAGTCACCAGTCATGCCAGCCACTAGACTCGCTGAAGATGTGCTACAGGAACTGTTGTCTAATAGCAAGTACAAGTATCAGGATGAAGTAAACAGTTAAGTTCATCTCTCAAATTCCCGCTTCGTTTAGTATATGCAGAAGTTCAGACCACTGAGAAGGATATGTACGGGAGATGTGAGCAAAACCTTCAAAAAGTGTTGTGTTTATGTTGTTTCAAAATTGGAGTTGGTTTCTATTAAATACATATTCTCAATTACATAATTTATTTAGAAATAATTTATTGGGGGGGCGGGGACAACTTCATGTTTTTCACAAGTTGGAGGGGACATGTGAGGTCCATAGCATATGATGTATGTCATTTTCATCCTCATCAAACCGTTCAGAGACCCCACATGCCCTGTGGATGGGGGCATTGTCCTACTGGAAGAGATCACTCCCATCCATCCATCCATCCATCCATCCATCCATCCATCCATCCATCCATCCATCCATCCATCCATCCATCCATCCATTATCTAAACTGCTTACCCTGCTCTCAGGGTCGCAGGATGCTGGAGCCTATCCCAGCAGTCATTGGGTGGCAGACGGGGAGACACCCTGGACAGGCCACCAGGCCATCACAGGGCCGGCACACACACACACCTACATTCACACCTAGGGACAATTTAGTACAGCTGATTCACCTGACCTACATGTCTTTGGACTGTGGGAGGAAACCGGAGCACCCGGAGGAAACCCACGCAGACATGGGGAGAACATGCAACCTCCACACAGAGGATGACCCGGGATGACCCCCAAAGTACCCTGATGCTCGAACCCAGGACCTTCTTGCTGTGAGGCGACTGCGCTAACCACTGCGCCACTGTGTGGCCCCTCCCATCAGGGTAGAAATGTTTCACTATAGGATAAAGGTGAGTATTTGCAGATTGTGTACAAGGATTTTTTTTACATAACATCAGTGTCGGTCATATCACAATCAAGTTGTCTTTTTACCCATTAACAGTGTTATGTTCTCTCCTCTACGCAACATCCAGTAGTCATCTCTATGTTCCACAAAGTCTGTTATCAGTTCACTGAGTCTTTTCGCAATTGCAAAAAAAGGAAAAAAAAGAAAAGAAAGAAAAAAGTTTCTGTTTTCATTTTCAGATGACAGTGGTCCTTGTATATGCATTTACTTCCTCCACAATCCACAGTGGTGGGAGCAGGGGAGGTTTTATTTGAGGGTGAATGGAGAGTAGAGGAGCAGAATGAAATGTCCAGCGGCAACGAGAGATTAATTACATATTAACAACTGATGGGTTTGTAAAATACAAGTTAGAGAGCAGAAGAGAGCCAGACGGAAAAGGGAGAATTAGAGAAAACACAGATTTTACTGCCAGAAAAAGATTAGTCAGTATTAGACTATGGTGATGTAATTTATATGCATGCATTTTCATCTCTTTAAGAAAAAACAAAAACAAAAACTGGATGTAGTCAATCATGCTGCCTTGTGGTTCGTGAGCGTCCGTGCACATTGACTCATGTGAAATGGTTCAATGGACTTGACTGTGTTTAAGGAGAAAAAACCCAGACGGTAATTCTTCTTGCAAAAGCTTTGCTGGGTAAATTAGTGCAGCTCATATCCAGTTTGCTGACATATTGCTCCAGTAGCTATAACTCTGGATCATCAGAGAAAATTCTCCTCATGGTCCCAACCACGCCAGCAGAGCTGGGTAAAGTTGCCTTTTTCCCTTCACGCCCTGCAAGCTTGGAATGAGCTGCAAGGCGTCCTTCGCTTGGAAACTTTACCCTCTCTCGACACGTTTAAAAATACTTTAAAATCAGTTTTTTTTACAGAACAATGTCAACGCTTGAAACAAGTGCCATTATAAATAAAATAAGATAAAATAAAATAAAATAAGATACCGTTATGGGCTCGCAGTAATCTTATGATTAACTTCCTTGTGTCGAGGAATCGGTGAGAGAGAAGATGGAAAAGAGGATATTTAAAGGAAAGGGAGGAACAGAGAGGGAAGGGAAGGATGGTGGCTAAGAGGGTGGAAGGGATGAATTATAGAGGAAAGGGTAGACAGAGAGAGAGAGTCAGACAGACAGATAGAGAGAGAGAGAGAGAGAGAGAGAGAGAGAGAGAGAGAGAGAGAGAGAGAGAGAGAGAGAGAGAGAGAGAGTTAGACAGATGGAGAGAGAGAGAGAGAGAGAGTTAGACAGATGGAGAGAGAGAGAGAGAGAGAGAGAAAGAGAGAGAGAGAGAGAGAGAGAGAGAGAGAGAGAGAGAGAGAGAGAGAGAGAGAGAGAGAGAGAGAGAGAGAGAGAGAGAGAGAGAGAGAGAGAGAGAGATAAGCATCTAAGTGGATGGGCGGATGCAGAGGGCAGGGGGCAAAAGACTACAGGATGTGCTGACCAATTCAGTCACCTGCCTTTATTTCCGCCACCAGTGGCTTTTCTATATTCTCACTGTCACAGTTCTGAGCTTACAGAAGCCTGTCCGGACATCTCGCTCAAGCAGAACTGGAAAACTGAAGCACACACACACACATAGCACACTCTTAAAAATGCATGTGCGCTCGCACACACACACACACATGTGCACACAAGGTCATTTGCAGAAATGGCCACACTACAGGTAGCTTTGCACAACCACAGAACTTGGTTTCCATATGTGGACATTTTATAGGTTTGGCACTCTGACAAGGGGCCCGTTTGAAATCCCCTCGTCAATCCTCTGATGTCGTCAGACACTGGGAGCCAAGCAGGTGTCATCCACTTGTCAAGTCAGAGGTCAGGTAAGTAGCTACTTCATGGAAAGGGTCTGTGGCTTTAAGCTAGACATTGAGCCAATCGGTGAATGGGGGACGTTAGGAATGTGACAGAGAGTGCATTCTTGTGTCAACTGGGGGTAGAGGCATTGTCTTCATGGGTCACTCGGCTCGTCTCTTTTCATGGACACTACAACTTTACTTATCGTTTGTTGGACTAAATTGACATAAAACAGAATAAATCTCGTGCAATGACTAATCTCTTATGATTTAAACATTTGTAAAGTAGTGTGCTTGGTAGTATTATCTGACGAAATGCTGCTGGAGTTGCCTTTATGGTAACCTTATGTGGTTAAGCGGCACCTCAATATGGCCTATGCATTAAGAACCCTGCACTTAGAAATAGGCATGGGACGATCAAGTTATCGTAAAATTATGAATAAATCAAAATATGTGTCTACTGTGCAGCCTTTTCAGCTGCACAGTAAATCAAGATAATAAAATAATGATTATCGGGAATGAAGCTCTTATTACTTCTAACTGCAGCTACTTGCATGGCTGATTTATGTTATTACATGTACGATATATCTAAGAACAGACTAAGTTAAAATACATTTTAAAGTCCATTTTGAATACCTCCCAAAATAAGAGGACTCTTTCATTTGAATTTTCTGAGGCCAATTGATTATCTGGCAAAAAGGGATAACATTTTTTTCCCCAGCCAGACATATTCTAGCGAGACAGACTAGCAACTCGATTTCTGCATTTCTGTTAGACACCGTTTCAAATCTTCCATTACTGGAGGCCGGTGTTGATACTAATCAGGGTCATTTGCAAGAATCTTGCTGTGTATCTTCTGCGGTCACAACCCGAACTACTTCTGTACAATCCCAAAGGCTATAACTTCTTGTATGATTAATCTATTGCCTTCCTGCAGAGGTCCTCTAAATCTATGTTCTTATCAAATGCACATTTGAATTTTATTCGTGTTGTCCCCCAGCTGGCCTGGTTGCACCACACGCAGAATAACCTCTCAGGCTACCTTTTGCAACGTTCACATTCTATGGAAATGTGCATACAAGCTAATATGAGCTTCCAATAAAACATGTAGTTGATAATGAAACAAAAGTCTAACAGCCTGTTGCATCTAGCACTGCAGTAGCGCCTTAGCACCAACCAGCTGCTATTAAGTGACATCAAGTATTTTACTTTAAAGAGGTACAGAGAGCACATTATCTGTGTGTAGACCAGTTGAGTTGTGCGTATGTGTGTGTGTGTGTGTGTGTGTGTGTGTGTGTGTGTGTGTGTGTGTGTGTGTGTGTGTGTGTGTGTGTGTGTGTGTGTGTGTGTGTGTGATTGCACACACAGGGTAATCTGCAGTAAGCTGGTTTATGGGCTCGTCTGCAGTGACGCAGATGTGCCGGTGAAGCTCTGTCCTGATGGATTCTCCATGACAACTAACCTAACTAGAGACTATGGCCTATACCCTACATATACAGATATACCCTACTTACTGAAAGGCAGCGTTTCTCAGGCGTCAAACGATACAAAAATACACACAACCACACATACGGTTAGTAGGATCTTTTACTTTTTATTATGAACTTTACGCCAGTCATGTTCATATTGGTGCCAAGCTCTTGGGCACATTTATGAATTTCTTTGTGGGGCTGTGATAGTGCATGCTGCCTGCAGAGAACTAGCAAGAGATGAAGAGAAGAGATAGGGCAGCCCTAAAAGGCTTTAGTTGTATGCTATTCACCCTGATCCACCTAGAGAGAGGCACAGGCTGTGCTGTTGTTGCATATCACACAGGGTGATATGATGGTGACTCCATTTATTTATTTTTCAATCTCTGAAATGTCAAAATGAGACAAGTACTTACAAATTCCAATACAAGGGGCAAGTTTATGCTGATTGACTGTCTAAGAGAAGCATACCGTTTAGTTTAATGAACATAACACTGATGGTACAAGCAGGCTTTACTGCAGTCTCTGGAGCGACTTCCGATCCGTCGTATCAGTCGTACTTCACATACGGTAGGAACAAGAGTTGCTAACCTTTAATAACTGGCCTATATAAAGTATACGCGAAAATGTAGGAGGCTGCGACAGCTATTAGTGGGCTGCCGTGTCAATCAAAGTGCCCCGCCCCGCCCCTCCGCTCCTTCTGTGGGGAAGCGGACTTCTCAGAGCTTCTCCGGCAGCTGTGGAGCGGGACCGCTGTTGGGGCATTACGCAGCGCCTGTATGCGAAAAACGGCCAAAATGTAAGGGACCTAAAACGACTATATACCACTTTTTACGACTGGTGAAAGTAGTTATGCGGGTTTTAGCCATAATAGAAGCTGAGAAGATGTGTAGAGTTGCAGTTAAGAGAAGACGTCGCACAACTGTCTGTGCGTAAAAGCGGGCGAGAGAAAAAAAAACGAGCAAAACCTCAGCGGTGGAGGAAACGCTTCTGAATGTTATGTATGGGACAGCGACTGTGTCGGATACTCGAAGAGGCTGAGATACTGTATATCAGGCCGATTTGGGACCCGTTTTTTAAACCTGGCTCATCACTTTCAGAGTTTCCTTTTTATTTTATTTTTTTTGCGGAGCGCACAGTGACAGTGATCCAGCGGACGCGGGACAACGAGAGAGCAAGAGAGAGCGAGAGCGAGAGAGAGAGAGAGAGAGAGAGAGAGAGAGAGAGAGAGAGAGAGAGAGAGAGAGAGAGAGAGAGGGAGAGAGATGACCCCCCACGGCTGGACAACTCCTGAATCGAAATAGTCTGGACTGCCAGACCTTGTGTAAGAAGTAGGAGAGCCACAACGCCACCCAACGAGTTTTACACACCCCGTGTGGAGACGCTGTTTTCGTCCGGCATCTCATTGTGATGAGCAGCACTGCATGGCCAGTCCTCCCAGCTGATGCCGTTATCCGAGCGTCGAGACGGCCGCGCCATCTCGCAGCGAAGCACAGGACGGAGTTAGTGGCAGAGTTTTTCCTGTTTACATTGCCCTGCATCTACCTCTCACCAGCATGGACGAAAAGGGGAAATCGGCCGCGGGGGAGAGCATCAGCCTTAGCGTGCTGAACTGGGAGCAAGTGCAGCGCCTGGACGCGATCCTGACCGGCTCCATCCCCATCCACGGCCGCTGGAACTTCCCCACGCTGGAGGTGAAGCCGCGCGACATCGTCAAGGTGGTCCGGTGTCGGATGGAGGAGAAGCGGATCCACGTCCGGGAGGTGCGGCTGAACGGCTCGGCGGCCAGCCACGTCCTGCACGAGGACAGCGGCCTGGGCTGGAAGGATCTGGACTTGATATTCTGCGCTGAACTGAAAGGGGAGATGGAGTTTCAGATGGTGAAGGATATAGTCCTGGCCTCGCTTCTGGACTTCTTACCCGAAGGGGTGAACAAAGAAAAGATCACGCCAGTGACCTTAAAGGTATCATAAGACAAGTTCTGGTAATCACGTGTATTTGTCGTGTCATTAGACGTTACTCTGTGCAGTTTCCAGTGTAAACTGCGGCCTCTTTTGTTTTCATTATGTCTGCTACACATGCACGTCAGATTTCAAGTGAGGCTCACCAGATTTATGCAGAAGGAAGTGGTGTGTGCTGCATCTACCAAGTGTGCAAACACTCCCTATGTTAACATGCACTCATACATTCAGCTCAACGCAGGAAAGTGTTAGCGTCGAAATCCGCCTTGAAAAGGCCCCTAACTGCCAAGTGATCGGGCTGCAGATATAGTAAAAACGTTGGGTTTCCAATACAAAGAGGATTCCTCAGTAGGTACCTGAGTACTGAAGACAAGCCGGGCTTATAATGACCCACCAACACTCCTGCCCACCTGAACAACTGGCTGCAAGACCACACAAAAACAAAAAATCTCGCAGTGGTGCCATTTAGGGTCTGTTTATTGAAGCCTATACTCAAAGCTATCTTTAGCCTTTTTAAACTTTGCATCACGAAAGAAGATCATCCATCATTCACTCTCATAAAACTAAAACCACAGATATTGTGCCCCACAGCCACGTTGTGATAGGCATCTGTGTGCTTTCAACAGATAAGACGACAGAAGACGTGATGCAACTTTAATGCTGAAGAAGGGGTAGGATGGAGAAATGGTAGACTTTTTTTCCTTTTTCTTTTTTTTTTGGGGAGGGGGGGGTTGAAGGAATTTTAGTTTCAAAGTTCCCTCTTTGAGAATGAAATTAATTCTTGACCAGAGATGAAGACCGGCAATGCTTTACGTATCTCATTTTTTCTTTGTGGCCTAGCATCTCTTTTTAACTTTGTACCAGTCCCGATAAAGGGAATATGGCTAACTAGCAAATACATTGATCTCAGACAAATCAAGGGTGGGACTGAGCCATAAATATGAAAAAACAAAAACTATTTAAATATCCATCCAAAGGCTTAATGCACACATTAATCCATACTATAAACTAATACTTCCATGATATCTGAGATTCAGAATCAGAATACTTTATTTATCCCCGAGGGGAAATTGAGTTAGACTCCTAATTTCATCTAGACTCCTGAGAATACAGATATTTAAAGTTCATTTTTGGCTTTGGCTTAGGGTTAGGGTTAGGATTACTTTTAGGGTGAGACACCCACTACTATGAGGCTTACAGGGAGGGTGTGACCATAAAACTCTATGCCAATATGATTGTTCAAATCAGTTTCTGACTCATATAGTTACTGAGTTCAAACTTAACATGAACTCCAACCCCTTTATCAGCCTAGTCTGAGATGCGCTGAATATGTATCGTCACAAAAGTACGATAATGTATGGTTGTGTATTTGTAACAAAGGCCTGATTTATCGCTTCTACTTTTTTTTCCTAGGAGGCATATGTGCAAAAGATGGTGAAGGTGTGCAATGACTCAGATCGCTGGAGCCTCATCTCGCTCTCCAATAACCGTGGAAAAAACGTGGAGCTCAAGTTTGTTGACTCTCTCCGGCGCCAGTTTGAGTTCAGTGTGGACTCCTTCCAGATCCGCCTGGACTCTCTTCTGCTCTTCTACGAGTGCTCAGAGCACCCCATGGCTGCCACTTTCCACCCCACCATACTCGGCGAGAGCGTCTATGGGGATTTCCCAGCCGCCCTCGACCACCTGCGCAAGCGCCTCATCTGCACGAGGAGTCCCGAAGAGATCCGGGGTGGAGGTCTGCTGAAGTACTGCCATCTGCTGGTGCGGGGTTTCCGCGCGGCCTCCGACTCAGAGATGAAACTGCTGCAGCGCTACATGTGCTCGCGCTTCTTCATCGACTTCCCTGAGGTGGGCGAGCAGCGGCGGAAGCTGGAGTCCTACCTGCAGAACCACTTTGTGGGCCTGGAGGACAGAAAGTATGACTATCTGGCCACGCTCCACAATGTAGTCCAGGAGAGCACTGTATGCCTGATGGGCCACGAGAGGCGGCAGACTCTGAGCCTCATCTCCGCGCTAGCATTACGGGTCCTGGCTGAGCAAAACGCCATCCCCAATGCCGCCAATGTCACTTGCTTCTACCAGCCGGCCCCTTATGTCTCTGATGGCAACTTCAGCAACTACTTTGTGGCACAGGTCCAACCCATCTACTCCTGCCCCCCATCACCTCCCCAACATTACCCACCTCCCCCACCCCACCCCATGTATGCCACCTGGTTGCCCTGTAACTAAAGGTGCATCGGTGCACACCCCTACTCGTATTCACACTCACCGAGTCATTCTTTTTTTTTGTTCTTTTTTCGCCCGGTTGCCGTTTTTGTGCAATTCGCAAAATTGTTATCCACGAAAACCCCTGATGATGGGTAACGGTGAGCGCTCCCCTTCTCCATTGAAATGGGAATTTGAGGAGAAAAGGCAAAAGAAGAAAATTGAGAAGTGGAAAACCTGGAGACAAATGGTGGAAAAAGGGGAACGGCAGGGAAGAGAGGACAAGGCACTTGGATTTGGGCATAGTGCAGGTGTGAAAAGCTTTTCTCCAGGGGAGACAGCCGGGGGGAGGCGCAGGAGGAGAGGAGGTCAGAGGGAGAGGAGCCAGAGAACGACGCTGATCCTGAGAGGATGCTCTGAGGTCAACTCGGCTGTCCTTTCCAACGCTGATTTGACTTGAGCCGACTGGACGCTTGGTCACTCCATACATTCAAGTCACGTTTTTTGAAACATGACACAACACATTTTGGACAGCCATGCTCAAAAGGATAAACCTTTACCTGCACCCTGTTAACTTTACAAAGACGCATTCAAAGACACACACACCACACAACACACACACACACACACACACACACACACACACACACACACACACACACACACACACACACACACAAACGAATGCAGTAAAGGATTGCAGAGTACTTTTCTGAAGACATTAAGACCTTCTAACCATTCCATGTGCACCAGTAGAAAAGGAGATGTGAGACACTCTTAACACCAACAATGCAAAAAATGAGGAACTGGACACTGTTTACAAACCCCCCCCCCCCCCCCCCCCCCCAAAAAAAAAATCTACCTTGATACCCAAGTTTATCTGACTAACGATGACAAAAAAAAAGAGATGAGAGACAACAAAACAATGCATGCTTTACTTTTTTTTCTGTACAGGAATAATTTTCTTTAAAGTGCCTAGAAAATGACTAAAGGGGAGAGAAGTGTTTCTGATTCTTCACGGTAGAGGCCCGTAGATCTGTTCAAGAAGTCCACATGTGGACGACCTGACAGTATGTTAAAGGAGATAATGAATGTAATTAACTTGGACCACAGAGCGTATCTACTCTGAGATAGGTCTGTTACGCTGAGGGGATGCTGTGGGAGCAACTGACTTGCATCATAGTATAAATCAATACTCTTCTCATTTGCAGAAAACACAACAACAGCAACATAGGCCCGTACGCTGGATGACAACCAAAAAGCCATTTCCTGCAGAAAGCAAAAGCACAATCCTGACATCTTTCCAGACTGAGCAGAAGTGGATGATAGTGGGTGGCCAAAGACGGGTTTAGAAATGGTTTATTATAACAAAAGATGGAGACTTAAGGCAGGGATTAATCCTTTCTGCAAGGGTGAAGAGGGAAAGAGAGAGCTAGATGAAGGGGGGAAACTTAGGAAGAAGGAGAGCGAGTGAGTCAGACTCGCTAATGACACCTGTGTATATCTCTGGGCTACAGCAAACTGTGTGTGTGTGTGTGTGTGTGTGTGTGTGTGTGTGTGTGTGTGTGTGTGTTAGATGGGTGAAGGTTTCGTTCTGCACAGGGATGTAATGATAACCAGCTCCCGGCAGCATGAACTAACAGCAGGCTGCAGGTAAAGTCAGAGGAAAAGCCAAACGGTCTGAGGATGTTTTCCAAATATGCATTAGGACATTATGCCAGAACGACTCGGAAGAGTTGATGCAGTTCCAGTCGTCATTGGTCAGCGTGCATTTCCTCTTTCCTTCCAAAGAAAAGAGCAGGAAGAATGGGAGAAGATGTAAAAAAAAAGATCCCACTACACACGAGCAGCTGGCAGCTGTGTAAAGTTTGCTCTTGTTATGATAGAAAAATACCAAACGAGGAGAGAGAGAAAAAAGCACAAGTGTAACAACACAAATAAACGATCGCAAAACTTTACGAATGGCAATAATAAGAAGAAATCGTTTTATTTTTATCGCGTCGAACATCACAGGTGGGAACATTTGCAGGGGAACGCGGATGTGTGTGTGTGTGCAAAAGCCTCCGTGTGTTATCTAAAAACCTATTGTCAGATCTCTTATTTTTCTATTGATCTCTATTTTTGTACAGTTTGTGTTTTGCTGATGCCATAGTCAGGTTCATAGCCTTTTTTTTTTTGGTTGAATAATTGAGCTATTGAGTCTCTGACTATTCCTGGGCCGTGTGAGAGATTGCATATTGTCACTGCTAATACAGACAGACTTGTGTTGATTGTGATGCTCAAGCAATCTATATTGCTCCTTTCAGTGGTGTCTCCAATGGTTATCCACTGCTCAAATGAGATTGTACCACTTTTCTCCATGTGTTTTAAATTGCCAGCCCATATGGGTTTGGAAACATTGATGTGGAAAGTAAGTGTTTAAGTTGAGTGATGGAAAAAATTAAAAAGAAAAGGAAGAAAAAAAAAACCCATTGACTTGAGCCTTTTTCGGTTAAGTCTTAACAGCACAACACATACCTTATTCACGGCTTTGTGCACATGCATGAAACAAACAGGCATGCACAGGCATACACACATGCAAACAGACGCACACACATGCACAAAAACATGCAAACAGACATGCAAACGCATGCACGCACACATGCATGCATGCACACACACACACACACACACACACACACACACACACACACACTTTGCTCATAAATTGCTCTTATTTCAAGTGAGGCCTTTTAGTGAACGGACAGAAGAAGACAGCCGGGGTCTGTCTTTGGCTTCCACAGGTGAATGTCCTAAGGTGCCCACACAACCCGAGCGGGCACGTCCAGCGCTGCCAGCAGGTGACAGCTGAACATGACGGATTTCCCCCACCGAGAGACGTCACCGCCAGGCGTCAACAGCTGTCAGTTGCCGTCATGTGAAAGGGTGCCAGACTGTGTCAGATGTAAGGTGGACGGTGTGTGCGCAGTGCGGTGTGGTGCCTCACTACCAGCAGAACCTTGTTCCCCCTGGGACACATGGCAACTGACTGAGTGGATTTGCTCCAGGTCTGCGTCACTAATGCCCAGAGGCCCAGGCCTCCAGATGTCACTTTCCCTGCTGACAGTGAAAAAAAAAAGCCTTTATCTTTCCTCTGTGCTCTCTCTGTCTCTGTAACAGAAACCCCTCTCTTCCTTTTCTCTTTTTATCTCCTTCCTCCTCATTTTCCCTTTTCTCCTGTCACTCCTCTCATTCTGTCTCCTCTCTCTCCGTCACTCTCTCACTCTTTCTCATGCACAAACTCAAACCCCCCCATCGCTGTCTTTTCTTTATCTCTACCTACCTCCCCCCTCCTCCTATCTTCCCTTCTCCTCATGTCATCCTTCTCACTCTCTGTCTCGTTTCTCCCTCTGCTAAATGTTGTCCTTTTTTATTATTATTATTATTCTTTTTCCTGACTTCTTCTCCACTCACACAACTGTGCTCAGTCTTGGTGGATTCAGCAATGGATGGTGGATCATTAATGGGGGATCAGGGGGATGCGGGGCTTGGTGGTTGGGGTGGGTGTGTTAAGGGATGGAGGTGGGGGTGGGTGGGTATTGAAGCCGCGGGGCAGGGAATCGGGCCAATGTTATCCCCTGTTAAGAGGGAGAGAGTGGACACTAAATATAGGCCCCCCTCTCAGCCGTTGTAACGACATTAGCCCGTCTGCGGAAAGCTGATTAGCTCTCCTTCATAAGCATGTGCTCAGTGCTCTGGTGTGGTCACTGCGGAGGGATTTACTGACCATTGTACTGTAATGCATACCCCACCGCCCCACCCTCGCTGCTTTCCTCCTGTGTCTTTTAGGTCACAATGTCCTCCCTTCTAACTGGAGGAGACAAAGATTCAGTCCACTTCCTTATCAAGGGCTTAAAGGGAACTGAGAACAACGGATTGAGCCATGCAGGCTGTTGTTGCACAAGCAAGAAAAAACCGGCTGACTGAGAAACGCAGGTATAGGGAGAGTCTTCCCAGGACACGCTTAAAGTGGTCTCTTTCCCTGATTGGTTGGATGAGGCGTCAAAAAGTGTGTCATAAACTGTCCTGAAAGGGTCCCGTGCAAATAAAAATGACCTCGGTAAAGGAATTCCAAACAGCAAAATCGTGACCTCATTGCAAAACCACTGCAACTGAACAGGTGCCGTGTCTAAGATGCAAGGATTTGTCTCTTCTACTTGATGTCATAAACTTTCCATGACTTATTCTGTTTTATATGTTTATAAATGGGCATAAAGGTGTCCTAAATCTGAGCATTGTGTTGGTTATAAGTGCATACCGGTGAATATGTATGTTGGGGATATAACATTTTCTTATGCGTATATGGAAGCTAACGTTCAACTGCACTGAATTACAGAATCTAAATGCCGACAAAGACAAAAAATAAAAAATAAAAATGGAAAATCATCCAAATTACGGAACGCCAGCAAAATGAGCAAACGAAAACATCGACATGCCCCTTTGGTGGGATAGTAATCTAGTTATAAGTTCCAAATCTGGTAAGAAACCCCTTTCTTCCTTTATTTTAAGTAAAGTAAAGGCTGACAAGGTTTAACGGCATTCCATCACGGAAGAGGCGAAGTTGGCCACACTGGACTCTAGATCGCCATGCAGGGCCAGAGAGCCTGGATTTATGGACCTGAAAAAAGACGAGGAAAAAGTTGGATTTTGTATCTCTGGAAAAACTTAGGGCCAACTAACCTGGGACTAGCTTCAAAGATGAGATGCTGAGAATCAGACAAGTATCAGTTATGGCAGTAAAGAGACGCCACCAAAAAACACTAGAATATAAGAAATCTCCTGGTTTTCTCAGATTTTCCAAAAAGGGCTGATGATATTACTGCTATTATTTATGGCTTATGAGGACTGAAGATCTATCATCGTTCTCAGCAAAAGTACTGTTTTTCCATGCACCATTGTCCGCCGTACATGCCAGACCATTTGTCTTTCTGTTATTATCTGAATTATCTGAACACATTTTAAGATAAAGATAGACAGCTAGACAGACAGATAGACAGATAGATAGATAGATAGATAGATAGATAGATAGATAGATAGATAGATAGATAGATAGATAGATAGATAGATAGATAGATAGATAGATAGATAGATAGATAGATAGATAGATAGATAGATAGATAGATAGATAGATAGATAGATAGATAGATAGATAGATAGATAGATAGATAGATAGATAGATAGATAGATAGATAGATTCTGTAGGTTGTCTCCATAGACGTGTCTGCATTTCTTTGCAGAAACCGGTTACTTTCACAGAAAAGGTTAAGTGAGTTGACACCACATCTGTCATCTTTCACTGACTTGAGCTTTACAGCGACAGGAAATGAGTAACAGAATAAGGTCAATTAGCATGCTGTAAAATATTGGCAGGAGCAATGCTGTGTTAATATGCTTATTCATGTGGGTACAACATAATGACAACAGACCAGCTCAGCTCTCTGGGCTCTTTCTCGAGAGCAGCACTCTACAGAAGTACTAACGTGCCCAATAAAATACTCGGAGAGCATATGTTGTCAATTTTGCAGAAATCCCGCTCGGGAAAGCTAAATACATATAATACTCTTCAGTGTAAAACACTTATATGGGTCACCCAATCTGACACAGGGTGATGCAAAGTCAACGGGCAGAGAAGTTGGACAGATTTGAACCCAGTCAAATTCTTACCAAAGACACACATGCGCACACATAATCACACACAGTGATTAAAGTGGGCCGGAGCTACCCGGATCCCGACACTGGCACTTCCCCTCCTCCCCCAAGTCAACCGGAGCTGAGATCCGGCACTCTGTAGACAGGAGTAATTTGAACCTTTTTGTCACAGTAAAATTTAAAACAAAAAACATGATGCAGCCAATTCACAAGCATTGCAAAATAAATCGCAAATAAAGTCATTCTTCTATTTTTATACTACTTTACTTTTTCTAAAAGTTTGAATGATATCGCGTCCTCACGTGACCCGCACCTGCCTGCTGTCTGGCTTCACCAGACTTGACATCAAAGTAGACTGGCTTCACACTCACGGGTCAGGGTCAGTTCACCGCACCAGGCAGACAAGACTCGAGAGAGCGTCAGCCTGCTACCTGCACTATTATCCTGGATTGGGGGGCATAAAGAGTGAGTATCTTCAGTGTATTTCCAATAGTATTTCCAATAGTTTTGTCTAGCTCTGCTGTGGTTTTCATTCAAGCAACTAACGTTAGCGAACGTAACGTTAGCTAGCTAGCTAACTAGCTATCTTCCACCCGGTAACGTTGCTAGCTAGTTACTGACGTTGCTGGCTAGTTGTGGCACTTTCAACTAATACAAAAGACTGATTAAAATGCATTTCAATTTTTAAATTGAACATGTAGCCAGTGATTTATTGAGCATGTAGTGTGTGTGTGTGTGCATGTGCTCGTAGGGTTAATTTCCTGATTTGAGATGCAGTATTGAGGCCGACTATCACTCCCGCACTTTTGCCCACCTCTCTAATACAGAGATCCCCCACTTACCAAATCCCACTTTAACCCCTGATCACACACACACACACACACACACACACACACACACACACACACACACACACACACACACACAAAGGCTGGTGCAGTTATGCTGGAGCTGTCCCAGTTGGAGCAGCGCAAAGGCTGGGAGTCCAACCAACTCAGTCCAGCTGAGGTCAGAGGTCACCAATTAAATCAGGCAAAGGCAAAACGAGACAATGAAAAACAACATGTTGTGTGTGTGTGCATGTTTGGCAAGAGAGAAAAGAGACAGAGGGAGTGAGAGCAAGAGATTGTCACATGTGGACGCTGTTGTTTTTACAGATTGCAAATTGCCATCATCAACAAAGTTTGAGCAAGTCAATCACATATGAAAATAATAAAGATAACTCACATTTCTAGTCCAAACCACATGCTGAAAGAGTTGGCGATTAAACGAAATACTGCATAACGACTTATTATTTTTCGGTAAATGAAGCATGGATATTTGGGGGGGTTGGAGGACAGGTCAGCACATCGGGCTGCAGGGCTCAAAGGCTTCCCAAAGACTACTAGACTGGTAACTTGAGATTTGACGGCTGAGGCGGTTGGCTACTTCTCTCAAAAGGACTGAACAGACTGGGTCCTCTCCGCAATAAATCAATAGACGGATTCACAGATTCACAGTTTCTTGGACGTAGAGTATGGGTAAAGGCCGAGAATTCACTGGGGAGTCTACATTCCAGGCAATCTCTCCAAACACATACATAGCCTCTCAGAAGGGTTGAAAACACATTTCTGTGGAGATATGATTAGAAACCATGCAGAAAAATGGCACAAATCGCCTCCGAGTTCGATTCTCTTCCATTTTATTCCGTTCCATTTGAAATCGGTGCCTACTGCTGGCACTGCTGCAGCTTCAGAGTGGCTACCAATTCAGAGCTGTTTCACTTCCCCCTCACAACTGGCCAGATGGAAGGTCTCTCCTCCCTTCCCTGCCTGCAAGTTCACATCTGGAAGGTTACTCGCTTTAATTCAAAAGCGTGCGTGCATGTGCACACACACACACACACACACGTGCACACGCACACACACACACGCACGCACGCACACACACACACACACACACACACACACACACACACACACACACACACAGAGGACAGAAGAAGTGCAGGGAGAGGAAAAGGAAAAGAAGATGATATAATTAAAATATGTAAATGAAGAATACCCCCCAAGTTGTGCGTCATTCTTTGTGTCTATGGCCTCGGCACAACTGGACTGTTAATGTATCATTGCATTACAAAATCCATGCGTGATGCTGTTCCCATAACATTCAAGCTGCTTACATGCGTAAACTACTTATCATCGCAATATTAGTGTTACAAAAATATGTAACTCGAGCCGCGCTTCAAAAGAGCTCGTGTCTCGCCAGTCAGAACTGAAATCTGTTTTTATCTTCGTCATTAGTAGAAAAGTGATGGGAACCAACATCATTTCTGATGTATCCCTTGCGCAACGTGGTCTTGCATGACTTACACAGGGTGGCTGGAATGGCTGGCTGGGTGCCTGCCCCAGACACAGACAATGTAAACCAGTGAGGCAACAACGCATTAGAAAATAATGCTTTCTTTGGAGCCTTTCCCTGGAGTCTGACCCCGACGCACCTTAGTCTGTTAGTGTGTGTGTGTGTATGTGTGTGTGTGTGTGTGTGTGTGTGTATTTGCTTGTACATGTTTATCTTCATATGCACGCATGTTTGCCTGGCATACATGTGCATAACTTCTATACAAATGTCTGTGTTCTTGTGTGTGCATTCATGGATACTTATGTGGTCGCTTGCCTGGGGGATTTCATTCATCAGAGCATGTTTATGTACATAGTTATGTGTGTGTGTGTGTGTGTGTGTGTGTGTGTGTGTGTGTGTGTGTGTGCATGTGTGTGTGCATATGTGTGCGAGTGTGTGTGTGCATGCATATATACGTGTGTGTGTGTGTGCATGCATATATACGTGTGTGTGTGTGTGTGCATGCATGCATGCATGCATGCGTGGATGCATGTGTGTGCGCGTATGTGTGCATGCATGTATATGTGTGTGCGTGCATGTGTGGATGCATGTGTGTGTGTGTGTGTGTGTGTGTGCGTGCGCGTGTGTTTCTGTTTACAGCACCCAAGGAGGCATTGAAAAGCTGTGATAGATTTCCCCCAGATGGTGAGGCAGCAGGAAGAGGGAGCAGGGCTTGAGAAAGTGTGTCCTGTGAAATGTTCGGCACGAACTCGAACTTGGAACCGATTTGTAATTGCATCCAATTAATTATCACCTTTTAACTGACATTTACTCTCAACACGCGTCCTTCTGAGAAAAAAAAAGTGTCCGTTTGCTGCTAAAAATGAACCGGGCGGGTGTCAGGTTCCGCGGGTCCGGGTGTGGTCTGCGATGGGGAGTCTCTTTCGCGCTCCCCTCGGTGAGCCTCCGTGTATGAATGCGCGCTGCACACGTGTAGATCACACATGACACTTTTGTGCACGTAAAAGAAAAAGATTTATTTACGATGGCTATCCTGCCGTCCCCGTCCCGGCCTCCTTCTCGCACACCTGTTCTCCCCCGGCCTGTAATGATAGTCATTATCACATTCTAATAGTCTCACACCTGCCAAGCGCCGTGCTAGTAGCAAAACCATGTACTTAACACCGGGGTTAAGTACACCTCCGCCACCGGCAGGCGCTGGCCCGCTTATAGGAGCGAGCAAAGTGATATCCGGCCTCCACCGATGGCGCTCGAAACGTTGACATGTATATGACACACGGCGTCATGCTATATAACTTCATCTCTTTTCCATGTGATGATGTATGCGGTAGCATCTCTTGGGAGAGTTGGTGGGGTCTTCACCTCCTCTCGGAGAGGAAAAGGTGCCGCGTGTGAGAAAAGCATCAGCTGCTGAATATGGTCCCACGAAGAGCTCTCGTGTATCATTTACCAGACAACCAGCATGTTAATCCCAACAGCTTGTCTGCATTATTAGCTCTGCTGGTTGGACAAGTATGAGTCGACGGTGCCAAGTGTTTAGACTCCGCGCTTATCAGTCGCAGTCCCGCAGCTCCGGCCCGGGCCAGGGAAAACCAGAACCAGAACCAGAACTCATGCGGAGCGCAACGGGGCCGTATAACCTACTCACCGCGGAGAGCTGGGCTGCCATCACAAATCTGCCTTTCAGACAAATTAGCGGAGGACATGACGGAGATGTAATTGGAAACTTGATATAACCGAATTAGAGCGCTGGTCTCTCTCTCTCTCTCTCTCTCTCGCCCCCCCCCCTCTCTCTCTCTCTCTGTCTCTCTGTCTGTCTGTCTGTCTGTCTCTGTCTGTCTGTCTGTCTGTCTGTCTGTCTGTCTGTCTGTCTGTCTCTCTCTCTCTCTCTCTCTCTCTCTCTCTCTCTCTCTCTCTCTCTCTCTCTCTCTCTCTCTCTCTCTCTCTCTCTCTCTCTCTCTCTCTCTCTCTCTCTCTCTCTCTCTCTCTCTCTGCAAAGGAGGCGACGCTCCCGGCCATGCTTTCTGTCTCTCCTGCACAACACCGGGTCAACTTCGCAAACAAACGCTTGGAATCGCAACAGAAACCCAAATTCCATAACACGCGTTCGATAACATTTTTATAATGATAAAAAAATTATGTCATTTTTTATAATAATAAAAATTTTTTATGTCCAAACAAATTTTTTATAGTAATAAACATGTGTTTGGGGATTGCAAAGCCTTGCTGGATAGATGACGTGCGGGAATTGACCCTTGATCCTTGACCCTCATTGGGTGAGTCTTATCCTATATGTCAGCAGAAAAGCCGTTTCTTCCTGAAAATAATTTTCTTTTTCGCGGCTTGGATCCAGCTTCAGAAACCAAGACGTTTAGAGCTTCACCAAAAAAAAAAAAAAAAAAAAAAAAAAAAATCAGACCCAAAGCCCTAAAAGACTTTGGTCCGACATAATTACGCCGACTCTGGGTTACCCATATAATCATCTCCTAAATGAAATCCTAAACATATGCTGCGTTTGACAAAGGGCGAGTACACATGCGCATGTCTAGGCCACATGAACCTTAAACTCCATTATCGATCCTGGGGTGAGGAAACTTGGACAGTATTAGTCCCTGACACCGTCTCACTTGGGCTCTCTCTCTCTCTCTCTATCTATCTATATATATCCATATCTATATCCATATCTATATCTATGTATCTATACATACATATATACATATACACACATATATCCATATCCATATCTATGTATCTATACATACATACACACACACACACACACACACACACACACATATATATATATATATATATATATATATATATATATATATATATATCCAGCCATCCATACCAAACCGCTTATCCTGCTCTCAGGGTTGCAGGGATGCCAGAGCCTATCCCAGCAGTCATTGGGCGGCAGGCAGGGAGACACCCTGGACAGGCCGCCAGTCCATCACAGGGCCCACACACACACGCACACACACCCAGGGATGATTTAGTATGGCCGATTCACCTGACCTGCATGTCTTTGGACTGTGGGAGGAAACCGGAGCACCCAGAGGAAACACATGCAGACACGGGGAGATCATGCAAACTCCACACAGAGGATGACCCAGGTTGACCCCCAAGGATGGACTACCCTGGGGCTCGAACTCAGGACCTTCTTGCTGTGAGGCGACTGCGCTAACCACTGCGCCACCGTGCAGCCTATATCTGCAACACAAAGAGGGAGAGAGAGAAAGTGATATGTGATATATATATATATATGTGTGTGTGTGTTATATATATATATATATATATATATATATGATATGTATATGATATGTATATGATATATGATTGCTTATATATAAGCAATCATCAGCTGTCAATTGATTGATTGAATTGATTGACAGCTGATGATTGCTTATGGCATGAAACAGGCTTGCATTGTCTCATAAAGAATTTACTTGACTCACTGGATTATATATATATATATATATATATATATATATATATATATATATATATATAATCCAGTGATATATATGATATATCCAGTGATATATATGATATATATATATATATATATATATACACCCACACACCCACAAACCCACACACACACACACACACACACACATATATATATATATATACACAAAACACAGAGAGAGAGAGAGAGAGAGAGAGAGAGAGAGAGAGAGAGAGAGAGAGAGAGAGAGAGAGAGAGAGAGAGAGAGAGAGAGTGGAGAGAGAGAGAGAGAGAGAGCGGAGAGAGAGAGAGAGAGAGAGAGCGAGAGCAAGACAGAGAAAATGAGAATTGGAGGAAAGCAAGAGCGAGGGTAAATCTATCATTGGTGAGTTTACAGATGGAGAAAGATTATTCAGGAGACAAACTAACGAATCTATTAGTTCAGCGCTTACCAAGCTTTTAATCATGTGGATACTCTCGCAGCCAGCCTCTGACTACTAGAACATGAACGCTCTCTTTTAAACTGTCCTCCCTCACCATCTTTTATGTGCCTTTCCACTTCACTTACCCCTATTACTCTCATCATCCTTACTGCACTCCTTCTCTTTCTCTCACTCTCAGAGGAGGAGCAGGAGGAGTCAAAAGATGGGGCAAGTCGAAGAGTAAAACATGTTATTAGCATATGACCATAATAGAGCCAATGGAATTTCTCCATCTCACACGCCTTCTTTCTGTCGGTGTGTGTATGTGTGTGTGTGTGTGTGTGTGTGTGTGTGTGTGTGTGTGTGTGTGTGTGTGTGTGTGTGTGTGTGTGTGTATTTGGGGGGTGAGGGGTGGACAGAGGTGGACTGAAGTGGCAGCTTTAGAGTTTGGATTCACACTTCACAGGAATACAGTAACATGCCATAAATCTCACACACACACACGCACTCACGCGTGTGCACATGGACACACATCTGGGCATATGTAGGAACACATACACACGCACACAGACTCTCAAAGAGACACAAAAACAAATACATAAACACACACGCACGCACACACACTGGCACAGGAAGGTACACATACACATGCACATGCACACACAGACTCTCAAACACACACACACACACATGCACACACACACGCACAGAGTATCCCTTCAGCTCATGAGACAGGAAAAGGCCAGCTGTTCCTCTGCTCAAAGTGCAGCTTACGTTATAGTACTGTATAGTCCATTAGTTCCTCTGAGCGGTTTTGGCTGTCTTCCACCATAAACTAGCTGAAAGGTATTAAGAAGGATCGTCAGTGAAAGTAAGGGCTGTTTTTTATGTTAGGCTCTGTCTGTCGATCTATTTAATGTTGATGTATATCTGTGCCTAACTACATAACTCTTTGCACGGATGTATTCATTTATATGAGTGTGTGTGCTTATGTACTATACACACACACACACACACACACACACACACACACACACACACACACACACACACACACACACACACACACACACACACACACACACACACACACACACACACACATACACACATATATGAGTCTGATTGAAGGCATTAGACATAGGCAGAGAGAGATAAACGTGTCAACAATAAAAAAAACAAACATTAGCTGAGTGATAATGAACATGAGACACTGCTTATGTTTATCACACATAACCGTTTAGCTTGCCTTTATTGATGGTGCCAGTGTCTGCAGTGGGCAAAAACATTCAGCTAAATCAACATGGTAAAACCATCAGCCCCCAAAAAATGCAAAGAAAAAAGAAAATAGGATGGCTGGAAAAAAAGAGAGGCGGAAGAAAGTTTTGCAGTTCAGTATTGATGACGGGTTATGGCTGGCTTTGAAGTTTCAACAGTAAAAGCTGAAGTGCCTCTCGCTCACTGTTGGTGTTGGATCGGGTGCAGTTTGCATGTTTGCCCGAGTTGATAGTTACCTCGGGCGGACGTCCAGGTGTTTCAGCCAGGGCGAGTCGAACACCACGGAAAACTTTAATTGGTTGGCAGCGTACCTGTTTACTGAGCCGGGATCCTTCAACATGCACTGTGTTCTCCATCTCGCTCTCCCGCAGCCATAAAACTGGTCGCTGCTCCTAAAATGTGTTGTGAGGTAACACCGTGGACAAGAACAACTACGCGTATGCTATTTCTTACTCGTTATTCTAAGGGTAACTTGTAATCCCCCCCCCGTTTTTTTTCCTTTTGGATACACATTTGACAACATTTCTCAGACTGTTAATTTGTCAAACGGGACTGGCGGCGCAGTCGCCGGCTCTCCTCCGCTGAGCCAGCGATTCCTGCCCAACCCCTGGTACCAATCAGCGCCGAGCCAAGGCTACCACGCTTACTTCCGGTTTGGATTTATCTGGTCTGGAGTCGGTGCTTCATGTTTCCGCAGGGTTGCTGCTGACCAGATTCGGAAAAAAACTTGGTTGTACGCAAAGCGTTTACTGCGAAAAACTAAACTAAAAAAAAAACGACAGACTAATTGCGCGGTAATGGCACCCTACTTAAAGTTTACGGCGGTCAAGTAAATCATGGCGGCTCTTGTGACCGCGCTGGTCGACCCGTGTCAGCTCGGCCACGCCGCGACAACCCGGATCACCAACAAGCAGCGTCACACAATTTGCCCAGTGATTTAAAAAAAAAAATAATGGAAGAAAAAAACAAAAACCCTCCGTCCGTGCACTTTCCCGCTCATCCTTCCCTCTCTCTCTCTCAGTGTTTCTTCTTCACCCCTCTCTCTTTGTTCCTCTCTTCTTTCCCTCTCTCTCCCCTTGTCATTTAATGGGTGGTTATGGCTAACCATGGGCAGTTTTCAGATCAGCTAGAGTTGTTTTTTTGTTGTTGTTTTGTTTTTGTTTTTTTGTTTTCCTTACAGACGTGGCATCCATACTTAACTGAGAAGAGAACTTTGTGTGCTTTTTGGACTCGACCGTTTCCTTTTTTAAATCATTTTGGTTGATGCACCGAAGGAAACTATGCTCGGTGGTTCATAATGGGTGGGAGTTAAAATGTCAAAAGCAAACGGTCTGATTAAAAAGAATTGCCCCACAGAAAGGAATTCTTGTTATTGTTTTTATTGAGTTTGGCATCAAAACATGTGAAATACGTGCATGCAGAAAGAATAACGGTGTCTGTCAGCATGTACTCCATGCAGTACATTATACTTGATTTGATTTTCGCTTTTTTTCCACACACTGTGTGTGTGTGAGTGTGTGTGTGTGTGTGTGTGTGTGTGTGTGTGTGTGTGTGTGTGTGTGTGTGTGTGTGTGTGTGTAGAATTGTACTGTATTGTTCATCCATCCATTACTCAAACCGCTTATCCTGCTCCCAGGGCCGCAGGGATGATGGAGCCTATCCCAGCAGTCGTTGGGCGGCAGGTGAGGAGACACCCTGGACAGGCCGCCAGAACATCACAAGGTCATTTCTTTCTATATATACATACATACATAAATATACATACACACACACACACATATATATAGTATGTGTGTGTATGTGTATATAGCGTTTTTTCTGAAACCGTCTATGGTGTTATAAGTGCTCAACTAATGAGGAGTGGAATGTCAACACAGATACAGAAAAAAAAGAAGTTTTAATGCATTGCAGTACAGGCCTGTTTCCTGCGTCGTGCACTCATCAGCTGCACTCATTGCACAACGCATGAAACAGGCCTGTACTGCAATGCATTAAAACTTCTTTTTTTCTGTATCTGTGTTGATATATTATATATATATATATAGTGTGTGTGTGTGTGTGTGTGTGTGTGTGTGTGTGTGTGTGTGTGTGTGTGTGTGTGTGTGTGTGTAGAATTTGTGTATAGAATTGTATTGTATAGAATTGAATTTTTCACTGTAATTGGATAGAATTGAAATTATAATTCAATTATTACAATTGTAAATGTAATTGTAATGCAATTTAATTGTCATTAATTTACTATATTTAGTTACTATAACGTAATTAATATTACTGTAATTTAACTGCTATATTTTATTTATCTATTTTATTATTTTATATATTATTATTTTATTTTATGATTTATATATATATATATATATATATATATATATATATATATATATATATACACACACACATACATACATAAGAAATGGAAACGGATGCTCCGCTGTGGCGACCCTTAAAAGGAGCAGCCAAAAGTAATAATAATAATAATAAATTAAACTTATATAGCGCTTTTCTAATACTCAAAGTCGCTTAAGGTAGTGTGTGTGTGTGAGTGTGTGTGTGTGTGTCCAGTGTCAATTTCTATAGAAACTGAGAGAATTTTTGTCTCTGTAAATTTTATCAATTTAGTGTACAGTCCCAGCACACAGATAAGAGCCATGTTCTGTAATTATGGGTTGAATAAGAACGTATCTCCGTTAAATCCATCCTCTGCAGCCAACTCCAGTCCAGTCCCCACTTGTTGGCCGGTGTGAACCCCAAAACGGAGTGGTACACAACAGCAGTGGGTGAAGTCCGGAAGCAAAAGCCACTGATCTTTGTAATGACAGATTTATGATGCGCCGCTGTGGGCTCATGCATAACCCCGACTAGGGGTGTCAAGTCAAAGGTCAAAGGTGATGACGGAACACAGGGGAAGAGACCACTGAGAGGAAGATGTGAAAGAGTGAGCAAACTGCCTGCTCAGCAGAAAGCTGGAGAAAGGATTTCACGCCGACGCTCCAGGCTTTCATGGTGCAAACCTTCATGTGTCCAGACTACTGCTCTGTGTTGGTTACTGATAATTTGTAAAGCTGACAAATGGAGTCTGTTGGCAGGTGCGAGTTGGATTGCTCTTGGTGAAGTGATCCAGATGTGTCCAGAAGGACACACAGACCGTTGTATGGACACACACACACTCATCTCATGCCACGACTTTGTTTACATATGGGGCCCTCTGTATGTCACGTCCTCCAAAACCTGTTCCAATTCACCTACTCCCTGACCTCACTTTCACCTTCCTTTTCCTCTCCTTCATCCCTCCCCCTCTACCCTTTCCCTCTTCCCCTTTCCAGGGGTCAAGGAACGATCTCCGCACTCATGTCACCATCAGAAGTGAACCAGAGTTTATTCTGGGCTCAAAGGGGAAGGCATCACACACCCATCTGCCAGCTAGCAGACAGCACCGTGGGAGAACACAGAAGAGGCTTCAGCAACTACACACCTTTTCCCGTACAGATGAACACACATTGTTTTCAGGCATGGCAAGACACACGGATTTTGTCAGAGAACAATGTTGGTAGAATTAGTGCACCCAAGAGACTCGACATCCAAGGCAACCCGAGCATCACTGTTTAGCAATGCCTGTGTTGAAATACTACCACTGAAGGAGGGCCATGAACTTCAGTGTCCTCATGAGGACCTGTGCTGTTCATCCATCCATCACATCCATTCACCATGCTCAGCCATTATCCAAGCCTATACCAGCAGTCATTGGGCGGCAGGCGGGGAGACACCCTGGAAAGGCCGCCAGTCCATCACAGGGCCTACACATTCACACCGAGGGGCAATTTAGTACGGCCGATTCACCTGACTTACATGTCTTTGGACTGTGGGAGGAAACTGGAGCCCCTGGAGGAAACCCACGAAGACATGGGGAGAACATACAAACTCCACACAGAGGGCGACCCAGGATGATCTGCAAGGTTGGACTACCGCGGGGTTCGAACCCAGGGCATTCTTGCTGTGAGGCGACCGCGCTAACCACTGCGCCACCATGCCGCCCCTGTGCTGTTCAGATAGGGCCACGCTGATTGTAAACAGGTGAAGTCAGGGCAAGTGTGTGTGTGTGTGTGTGTGTGTGTGTGTGTGTGTGTGTGTGCAACAATGAAGTACATATACTCTTTGATGGATTTAAAAGAACCTCACGTTGGGTCACCGGGTCCACTCCTATTTAAATTAGCCATCTCTCTCACAGGTGTGATTACTTTAAATAATGCAACATAAACCTGGTTCTTATTATAGTCCATCACCCAGGAGGACACACCTCTTGGCTATTGGTTACTGGACTTCATCAAGGCATTATCAGTATTGAATGACCGTGAGTAAATTACGGCTTGACAAAAGAAGCACAAACGAAAGCAAGTGTTAGGTCAAAGTATTCATGTAGACCCTCGCGTAGAACAGGGGATATCTAGTGTGTATTGTTATGTTGGCACTTATTTCTTATCTATGCTTTTCCAACCAGACACAATCCGTCAGTTAATCATTGTTTTAACACAGTCCTGTTTTTACCGAAACCTCGCTCAGACCAGGCCAGATGCTGCAGTCTAATCACGATCACATTAGTACAAAAAAAACAAAACAGACTAATCCGATTAAAGCTGAGAAACGGCCAAATTCCTGAACTTTTTTGACCAGAGTCTGCTTGTCTGTGATTACTTGTGAGTTTGTGGTGTCTGTTTCATATTGATGTGGTCATAGGCAGTGGAAAAGATGAGGAAAGATGACCAAGTCTTAAAACTAAAGCACAGGAGTCTTGATGATCCCTGCTACGACTGCTCACCCTGTGCGACTCTGCATTTGTCAGTGTGTGTGTGTGTGTGTGTGTGTGTGTGTGTGTGTGTGTGTGTGTGTGTGTGTGTGTGTGTGTGTGTGTGTGTGTGTGTGTTTGTGTGTGTGTGGGTGTGTGTGGGTCTGTTCACGAGCATGCAAATAAAAACACATCTTGCCTTCGTCTTTCGGCCATCTGAGCCCAGCTGGGGAGCAGACATCTGGGGAGAGAGAAAGAATGGAGAGTGAACAACGGAGAAGAAGGAAAAGAAGGAGGGAGAGAAGGGTGATGGCGAGGACAAAGGTAATTCGAGGTGAGGCTTATGACTAAGGTTACATGCGGAGGGAATATAGCGTAGTGAGATATAGCTTTAGGAAGACAGGGACATGGCTACGGCATCGTCTGGAGCAGGAGGCAGCTGTGTTTGAGTTGCGTTTGCTTACTTGGAACAGATGAGCGCTTCCTATATGTTTCCGTGTTAACAGTTCACAGTCTTATCACTGAAATAATCATATCTGTTGCTGTTGCCTTGTTCACGCTTTCTCTCTGCCACCGGAGAGAAATGGGAGGGAGTCCAGGCTCAGGTTTGGGGTGGAATCTCTGCAGATCTCGCTGGAACTTTGTTTAGCTGAGCTGGACTGATGTGAATGCAGGGCTGGAGACAGATAACCCAACTATTTCACGCACGATTTTCTGGTATGGTCTGTCGCTTGTTCTCCGAAACATACATAGGAAGTGGTTTTCCTTCTCCTTTCTCGGCAATGCAGATCTTTTCTCACTTCTCCTGCACTTTCTCCTGTTCTCCCAGCACCCTGCAAGGTTGCAGTGCGGACAATTTGCCCAGTTCCTGTGCACGTGTATGAAATTATAAAGAGGGGGAACAAGAACAAGAGAGACTTTAAGATAAAGTGAGTTGCACCCTCCTCCTCATTTCTTCGACGGTATTGGCATTTACTGTGATTCCAAGGTGGATTTTTTTCAGATAGAACCGTCTGTAGCAATTCCCCAGAGGTTAGACTGAAAACCTTTAGGCTGCTACCCACGTCCAAGAACACACAAATTGCTGTTAATAAGGTCACGAAACCACACACAAAAAAAACACACACACACACAAAATACACACACACACACACAGATTCGGTGTGCACTGTGCAACCCAACAGGCATGGAAAACTTCGAACCTTAACGTCAAATGATGATGAAGAAGAAGAACAACAACAAAGAAAGCAAGAAAGAAAGAAAAAGAAAGAATGTAACTAAGAAAGAAAGAAAGAAAGAAAGAAAGAAAGAAAGAAAGAAAGAAAGAAAAAGAAAGAAAGAAGGCTCAAATAGAGAAGAAAAGTGCCACCCTTTCGCTGGAGGGGGTCTGGAGGGGCGGGATCGCCCCAGAAGTGAGGAAAGGAAAAGTGGGGTTTGCCACTCAAAAGTCGACAGGATAATGGGTCTTAAAAAACAAAAAGCAAAAACAAAACAAAAAAAAAACGAGTTCACATAAAAGGTGATTCACAGACAGAGGGGCAGAGATGTTTTTTCCATCTTCATTTCTGAGGCAGTAAAAACAAAATTATATGCTATCAGAAACATGAAGGCAATAAATTATGAACACTCTGCTCTCTTCCCCCAGACAAATCTCACCAACATCCCCCCGAAAACAAAATAATAAGAATAAGAAGAAAAAAAATGCAAATGAGGTTTCATCTCGTACTTAACTTCAGAATATAATAAAGAGATCTAGGGATTTGGATGTGGATGTGAAACGACTTCATGACATTTACTTCTTATAAAATTATTAAGTCTCTTCCATCAAAATCATAATGAAATCCATTGTGCCTCAAGTGGTAAGTAAAGACGGCTGTGATGAGTGCAAATGTATTTACTTCTTGTTTACAGTTACAGTTTTATGGGATGGGATATGGAGAAGACTCAGGAAAAAATCCCCTCGCACAAATGGCTCCAGAAACTGGCAAATGCAAAAACAGATAAACGTAAATGCCCATACACGCTGACACTTTTATTTCAATGGAAAATTACAGCACAGCGCTTTAATCTCTTATTGAAACCAGGGCTACATTTCCAGGGTCTGCTAACAATTGGTGACTTTTCATATTTTTTGTTTCTGTACTTCGCCATTATCGGTCATTAAGTTCAGTTATCCATAGACACAGTTATGAGGAGACACTTAGAGGGTGTCTCCTTTAGATAAAGCCAGCTACTTACATGGAAACAGACGGTACCAGTTTGTGAATCTCCGCTTCAAAATCTGAGAACCAGACAGCAGCAGAACTGTCTTGCATAACATCCGCTTTTTTGCAGAGTCCATGACAGTCATAAGTAATATATTTTTGGGCCGGACGTGGCCTGCCCTACAAACACGAATGTCGACTGACTGACTGACTGACCGACTGAGCCACCACTTTAGCGTGACTGGCTGTGTTTCTAGACCGACTGACTGACTGATCATCGCTTGGGCCGCTGGATCAGGTGACCAATGACGTCACTGAAGTTAAGTGATTAGTCGGCCGAGCGCCGAGAAGCACGAGGGAGATCGCAGTGTTAAAGCGCCACAAATAACAATCCCTGACGCGACGCTCACTAGCAAATACACAAGAGAGTTGCTCAGCTTTTGCGGCTGCTAAACCTCCACAAATAAGACTAAAAGAAAATGTCACTCCCCAAGCACCGCAAAGGGTGAAACGCACCCCTAAGTGAGCTGCCAAGTATCTCGGTGCGCAGGTGCTATGTGCACTTATTTGCATGAGGTAATATGCATACATTTGGAGTAGAATTGGCCAGTTCTACGCGAATGAGCCTCATCGCAAAACACCCACTTCACAAACGCCAACGCTAATAGCCACGTGCAGTTAGAGTGGTAATTAGTACTGTGCGTTTTAACCGAACTCATTGCGAGCGTTTGATTGCTTGCCTGAACAATGAACAAGCACATTTCGTGCCATGTCACAGCAAGCACATTTGATTACACCAACGCTGCTAGCAAGTTTACTAGACCCAATAGGAGACGACTAAGCTATGGGAATTCCGGCTCTTTTTAGTGGGCCAAATCATTTGGCTCGACTCAGCAAGAAGAGCCAAATGATGCAAGATAAATGACGTATGATGAATAATGTAAGGACACTAAACACTATTACACGTGTAACAAACGTTTTATTTATACTGAACTGTCGCCCAGTGACTGCTGGGATAGGCTCCAGGATCCCCGCCACCCTGACAGCAGGATAACCGGTATGGATAATGGATGGATGGACGTTTTGTATGTTGGTGACCGGCGCAACATATAAGTCTCACCATGCTTGGCTCTTAATGTCAAGGTTGTAACATAACAAAATGTGGGGAAAGTGAAGGGGTGTGAATACTTTCCGGATGTACTGTACCTATCTGCATTGAGGGTTCACGTACTGCCTTAGTGGTCGACAGTCATGGTGGTCCAGCTGGAGGTGGTGCCAGTGGGGACGCAGCTGGAGGATACAGCTGTTCAGCTCTGTACAGTAACCGGTGAGCTAGTACCAATGAAGGGGAGGGGACAGCTGATGTTGATGGTTGGGAGGAAGGAGCACGAGACATCTAGTTTGAGTAGCAGAGGAGCAGGACACGTGCATTCTGAACCTGGACTTTTTGAGGGATCACAGCTGTCAGCTGGACCTGGGGAAGGCCACCTTGGGTTTTGGCCGGGGTTATGTGGTGAAAATGAGGCTGCAGGACCCTCAGTGCATGGGAGAGCTGACAGCGGGACCTCACAGATGCTGTGTGGGGGGATGTGAGCATGCAGGCCACATGCAGATGCCCAGCACATCTCAGCCTGAGTCCCAGATAATTTCCATGCAGACACCACATCCTAGGGAGCTGGAGTGGCTGGGGGTGTCCCAGAAAAGAAATGGGGGGGGGGGGCTCAACGTCCACTGCTGCTCCTGTTACTCCAGTATGTACCACAAGCCTGGGGATAGCTGTGCAGAAGGGCTGTGGAGGCTCACTGGGCAGCAAGAGGAGAAGGATGGCAGATCTGGCAACGGAGTGCCAGTGACCTGGAGGCGCAACAGCAAGAGCAACTGTGACAGCTGCTGATTGAATTTCAGGACTGCTTTGTATGTGATGAGAAGGAGGAGGGACAGACCACTTATTTGCAGCACTACAGTGGGACGGGGGATGCCCTGTGCATGGCGCCTCCCTTTGGGTCAGCAGGAAGCGGTGGAACAGGCGCTACAAAAAAATGCAGTGTTCAGGCATAAAAGAGCCCTCTGAGAGCCCCTGGGCTTCCCTGATGGTCATGGTGCATAAGATGGCGGGAGAGTGGTGAGTCAGTGTGGACTACAGGAGACTTAATGAGGTCACCAAGAAAGACTCCTATCCCGTTCCATGTGTGGATGAATGCCTTGATCTGGTGGCTGGCTCCTCCTGGTTCTCTTCCTTGGACTTAAGGAGTGGCTACTGGCAGGTCCCACTATCTCCTGAAGCATGGCCCAAGACTGCATTCTGCACAGGGAGGGGACTGTGACAGTTTAAAGTCCTTTGTTTTGGTTTGTGCAATGCGCCTGCCACATTCAAGCACTTAAAGAGGGTGTTAGCTGGGATTCTGCATACTGAATGCCTGGGTTTTTGGATGACGTCCTGGATCACGGCAGCTCGTTCAATTCAGCTGTAGCAGCACTGCACAGAGTGCTGGAGAGGGTCAGAGGAATGGGGCTGAAGCTAGGTCGGACAAGTACAGGCTATGGAGCGGGGAGCTGACGTTCTTGGGGCACCGCATAGGCAGCGAGGGGACTGACACCACAGAGGAGAAGGTGCGTGTCATACGTGAGTAGCCCACCCCTACAGAACAGAGAGGATTTAAGTTTTTTAGGGTTGGCCTCCCACTACAGGAAGTTTGTGTGGGGTTTTTCATGTATTGCAGCCTCCTTGTACAAGTTGTTATGAAAGGAACAGCAATTCCTCTGGTCAGAGGACTGCAAAATGGCTTTTCACACACTGCAACATGCCCTGACAAGCACCCCCATCCTGGTGCCCCCTGACACCCATTTATCCATGTATCCTTTGTCCTGGACATGGATGTGAGCAGGGAGGGGGTAGGCGCGGTCCTGTCACAGGTGTGGCCAGACGGAGAGAAAGTTGTGGCCTATTACAGCAAAGCTGAACAACAGTAATGTGTCACATGTAGGGAGCTGCTGGCAGTAGTCATTGCCATCTGGTACTTTAAGTATTACAGGTGTGGCCAGTCTTGCACCATACACACTGATCATGCTTCTTTGTCATGGCTGATGACATTCAAGGAGCCAAAGGGGCAGTTGGCTCATTGGTTGAAGGAGTTGCAGTGCTATGAATTCACCATAACCCACCATACAGGAGAACAGCATGACAATGCAGATGCACTGTCTCGTCGGCCATGCAGCTCAGAGGGCTGCTGGTATTGTGACCACAGAGAAGCCAGGGAACATCAACCTGCCCTGGGGGCGTACAGGCAGGACAGAGAAGAGCATGGGGTGGCCATACTGGTGAGAAGAGAGTTGCAGGTGGTGGGTGTTATGGACTGGTTCACAGAGCAGAGACAGG